>NC_056744.1:1179276056-1179443556 GCF_019279795.1 Protopterus annectens | reverse complement strand
TCACCAAGTGGAGATCAGGTGGGGGGGGGGCTCCTTCCCCTTCATCAAAATGAGTGTCCTCTGTCAATGACTCCAAGGAGGAGTCTAGGTGCTTCCTCTTGTACTGACGCTTCAGAGGAACCTCCTCCACTGGGTACTCAGGGGAGGACTCTGAAAACAGGGGGCTCCCCTTGCTGAGGGACAGGCTGAAGGCTCTGGGAGAGACTGACCATGGATCTGACAAATGGAAGCAAAGTCCTGATCCATAGGGGATTGGGTAGGGCCTGGTAGAGGAGAGACTGGTTCTCTAGGAGTAGAGAATGCCCCCCTCTGGCACCTGGAAAGCGGACAATACCAAGAGGCCCTGCCCCCCCCCAAGTGGCCAAAGTCACCAAAGGAGAGGACAACAAAGCCAGCCATCCCAGACCTAACACCTCAAGAAGGCACCAGCCACAAGCAGTCGAAGGCAGAGGCCCCCAGGGGGGAGGGACTGCTGTGAAAATATTTGAGCCCACACCAGCCCTGAGGACTCTGCACCAACCTCTCTGATCCAAGAGCCACTCGGCTCCAAAAGGACTGGAGCAGAGGTGGTCAGTGACACTGTTGTGGTCGAGGAAAGTGCTATTCCGCGCCAGTCCACTTGGGAGTGTCATACCCTGTAGCTCAGAAACCAAAGATCAGATCAGGGAAGGAAGCTGCCATATGGGGTCAGAGCTCCCAAGGGTCAAGCATGGGTTGGAGAAGGCAAGATACCTAGTTGGATCTGGGCTTTGAGGAAACTTCTCATCCGATCCGTATTGAGCGGGTCAGCAGAGAGGATCTGGAGGAAACAGACGAGTGGGTTGACCTAACCGGCGACATGCTGGGACGGACAGTCCAGACAGGAAGGGGGGACTTACGCCATCCTAGAGTATGGCTCAGAGGTCTCCAATATGGGTAAACCTAACTCAGTCTACTAGAAAATGAAAATCAAAATTTAGACCAACTTTACTAGAATTAGTGAATATAGTAACAGAGATAAAACTGGAATTGGGATCTTTAGAACAGGGAAAGAGCAAAGTTGGGAGGGTGGCCTAATGGTTAAGGTGTTTGCCTTACAAACACAAGGTGCAGGGTTTGAGTCTTGCAAGGGATAACTGGCTAGGCTTAAAATGGCTTGCAAGGGCAATTAGCTTAGTACTAATCTATGAACCTATGAACCTACATAGGAAAAAAATGGGAAATGTGGGGACAATACATGCAAAGGAAGAATGAGGTTTAAAAGAAGGCAGATGTTGAATGAGCTATGTAACACAACTAACGACTGGATATTATAAATGATGTATGTTGTTGTTGGTCTTTCAGCTTTTTCCCGGTAAGGGGTCGCCACAGCAGAACTCCGGTCCGCTAATGATTGGCAGATTTTTTTACAAAATGCCGAGGTCCCAGCTCGACGCCCAACCTTCAACGAAGGCACGCCCATTTACGCATGCATGTCTTTCGAACGCTACCCAACCGCGGGGAGGACATGCAGACTCCACACAGAATTATAAATTATGTATAATGTTTGCAATTACAGTTTTAACGGGGTCTGTGATGTACTGTTTGGAACTAAAAGTTGTATTAATATGACTTGTTTTTCATTCATACAAATGTAAGATTGGCTGTGTCATACCTGGTAATTTAATAAAGACTTTTTTTTTTTTTTTTTTTTTTTATATAAACAAAAGAGAGAGAGAGAGAGAAAACAGACAGAGTCCGTACCTTTAGAACACTTGCAATGTAACTGGCACACACAACAGCAGCTTGTACAGTCATTTAGGAACAAAAAAATTATTAGCGTTTTTACTAAGTTTTAACTGATCTAGCTAGTACTATGAAGGCTAGAGCTTTTGTACAGCCAGCCTTGAAGACTTGCGCCCAAAGGACTAAATATTCCCTGAGACATTGTCCACTGTATGGACCACACATACCTGTGCAATCAAATAATGGGTATCTACTAGTATACTGCGACAATTACAGATTATACAAAATATTTACTACTAAAAAATTGTGCGTGCTGACTTGGACAGAGCAATCAGCTTGCTCGTAAATCCTACATTCCCAACTGAAGTCCACCACGCAATAGACAAAAACAGCTATAACATGGGTGTATTTGAATCTCCATAGACAGTTAAAAGCAAAAAACAACTCCCAGGAGTTCGGGAGTCTGCAAGCTTCCCCATGTAAACAGGATATTTACAGACCCTTTTGACCAAAATAAAAGTACAGTAGACAGGATTTCTATCGGTGATTAAATGCCAAACATTAAGAGTTTTATATTACACTTTGGATTCTAAAAAATAATTAATGGCATTCAATATCAGGGCATCCTATGCAAATAACTGCAGGCATGCAGAGTCTGCAATGAAGGTGCCTTAAAGGACTACTATCGTGTAAACATACAACCGCCATTAAATAAAAACTTTCACAGTTCCCAGTGTCAGTAGCAGCTACATAGACATACAAACCCTGCAGAGAAGGCACTACAGTGAGCACACTACTTTGAAGGGGGAAGGGACACAGCGAAAAACTTCCATTTTCTGTGAAGGCATTCACAAGTACTGTACTTGCACCAAGCCTACACATCTTGGATGCCCAAGAGTAACAGCTAATGGCTGAAAAGCACAAGCCCATTTACACAATGCCATTACTTAGAAAAGGTAAGTATTTTCTCGGAAATAATGCCATTGTGCAACAGTAAAAATCAACTTGTGTGTGGGTAAAGCAGGATTTACCCATAACTGTTATTGTTTAATCACTCAGCCTTCGCCTTCTTGATCAAAACTTGCCAAATGTGAATAAATCCGGTGTTATCCACACACAGTCATGGATTATTGCTAAATAAAAATTCGTAAAATCATCCATAACCCATCCACCTGCCCAGGAATTAGACCCCTTCTTCAATACTATCTTCCATATCGTCCCCTTTGGTCAAACAAATAACTCCTTACCATCTACAAACCACAAGGGGCTGCTGGGGTCAGTCTCTATTCCAATAGTGCAGCTAGAACTTAGACCCGATTTGATGACAGAAATTTTATTCCATCACACACCATCTCTTCAAATCATTACTAAAAGACCACCTTTCTGCCTCCTGTCCTGGTCTCTGCTCCTCATCTGGACCATAGGGACAACACCTTTCTTACACCGCTCTTTAAAAAGCACTAAAATTACTAAACCTGCTTATCCCAATCTAATACCTCACTTTACTGTAGTACTTTAGGCCCGGCAAGCCAGCACGTAAAACTCTAATGCCAATCATTACCGGACCGGAGTTCCGCTGTGGCGACCCCTAACTGGGAAAAAGCCGAAAGACACAAACAAACTGTAGTACTTAAACTACTATAACACAACTTCTAATTAGCACAACCACATTACCATTCCATCACTACTTCTCTGTTAACACTCAAACTTTCTCATTTTCTGTAACAGCTCACTCTACTGTATTTCTTAAATTACTCCTACCTGCAAAGTCTCAATACAAGACTTGTAAATTTAAATGTTTTTGAGTATCAATACAAATTTTATTATACTGTTATGCTATGTATTCACTGAAACATCACTACAAAATTTGTTATTGCAAATGTTGATTGCAGTAAATATAATACCTTGAAGCTTTTATCCCCTGGCCTCCATTGAAAAAGGGCACCTGCGTCCAGTCAGACTTTCCAGGTAAACAAAGCCAATAAATAAATAATCCAACAAATTTTCTGGGGCAAGTCCACAGCAAAAGAACCAGTAATGCTTTTCCCTTGAGCAGGAATTTGAGAAATGCCTACTGACCAGGGACCCCATTTATGTGCAGAGTTAAGAAAGTACAGTTGTGTACACTTACCATAAATGTAGATATTAGAGTGTATTCACTGTTGCAGTCATCACATTTGGGTTATCTGCTTGCAGTAGCCCTCAGTCGGCCTGATTAACAAAGTCTTTGGTCCTGCATCTGTTGCTGTCCCATCTTCCATGACGTCAGGTAGTCAGGGGTATAAAGCATGCAGCTGGCGCCATTACATCAGTTTATATTGCCCCAGATGTCAAATACACCAAAAAGCTTTAAACATAGTAAGCAAGAATAGAGGTACAGCCAATAGAAGAAGTCAGGGGATTCGAGGGAGGGTAACTAGGACTGCAACAGTGAATACACTCGAACATCTACAATTATGATAAGTGTACACAACTGTACTATGCTCTTCGTGTTTCACTGTTGAAGTCATCACATTTGGTAGATTCCCAAAGCTAAGGATGGGAGGAGGAAATTAGATACCATTAGGACCAGCTATAAGGCTCTGCAAGACAGCAGTGGCAAAGCCAGCTCTGGATTTAGGGAAAATTAGCAAATGGTAATGCTTGGTGAAGGTATGTACACAACTCCAGGTAGCAGCTTCTAGAATGTCCCTGGTAGGGACACCTCAGAGAAAGGCTGTAGGGATAGATGCTGCTCTGGTTGAATGTGGTCTAATCCCCTGTGGGGTAGGTTTTCCATGGTGCTTATAGCAGAAATGAATGCAATGGCCTATCCATTTAGAAATGGTTTTAAAATGGCCTTCTCCTGTAGCAAATGCAACCAGCAGTTGTTCAGATTTCCTGAAAGGTTTAGTCCTGTCCAAATAAAAATCTAAGTTGTCTGTGCACAACTGAGTGCAGAATTCACTCCCCTTTGTTCTGTGGATTAAAAAAGAAGGTTGGTAAATGAATGGACTAATTAAGGGCCACACTGGATACCACCTTGGGCATGAAGGAGGGACTGGTCCTGAGGGACACCCTATCTGTATGAAAAATGATAAAAGGCTCCACTGCCATGAGGGCCTGTAATTCAGACAGCCTTCCAGCTGAAGTGATGGCTAAAAGGAAGGCCGTCTTCCAACAAAAGGAATTTCAACTCTGCATTTGCAGCTGGCTCAAAAGGAGGTAGAGTGAGTTTTTCCAATACAAAAGTTGACGTCCCATGCTGGAGTAGGAGCTCTCCTGCGTGGTCTTAATTTTTTTACCCCTCTGAGGAACTGCTTCAGCAGTGGATGACAAAAGAGGGGTGGGTCTGTGTTGCAATGAGCTGAAACGTCTGAGGCATGAATTTTGATGGAGGAAAAGGAAAGGCCCTTGTGCAGCATCTCAGTTAAGTATTGCAGAATCTGAGGTAAATTGGGTGCTACTGTGCCCATCCCCTGAGTTTGGTTTCAGGAAGAGACCCTTATCAATTTTTCCGCATAGGATTTTCTAGTACTAGGCCTCCTTGCCACCAGAACGACATCCAACACTTGCTTACTGAGGGAAGGTAATGGAGAGATCAGGTAATTGACCAGGCTGCCAGGTTCAGGGTTTGAAGCTGTGGGTGCAGAATCTCGCCCTCCTGCTGTGACAGCAGGACAGGGGTCTGAGGCAGAAGCCATGGTGCCAGCAGTGACACACTGCACAAAATGGGGTACCAGTGTTGGCATGGCCAGTCTGGTGCAATCAGTATCGTCCTTGGTTGGTCAGGTTTGATTTTTAGTAGTACCTCGGAGAGGAGAGACAGAAGGGGAAAGGCATAAACGGATAGGTTTTCCAAGGTGAAGGACAGGGCATTCACTTTCCAAGCTTGTTTGTGGGGAGTCCTTGTGCATAATTTTTTTAATTGGTAGTTCTGGGGGAGGCAAACGGGTCTATATCTGAGCTCCCCCATTTGTTTCTCAACATGTTGAATATCTTTGGTTCCAGTTTCCACTCATGTGGGTCCATGAGATTTCTGCTTAGCTAGTCTGCCAGTGCGTTTAGCTTTCTTGGCAGGAATAGAGTCTGTAGGTACACTTGGTAGCTCAAGGCTTTGTGTTCCACAGAGCTATGGCTAGTCAGCAGAGAGGACATGAGTGGGTTCCCCCCCTGCTTGTTTATGTACCACATAACAGTAGTGTTGTCTGTCTTTACCATTAATTGTCCTGGAAGGATGTGGTCCTTGAAGGATGTCAGAGCATTCTGTACAGCTAACATTTCTTTCCGATTGATATGCAGGTGCATTTGACTTGGGTTCCATTTGCCCTGAATGCACTTCCCTGCCAAGTGGGCCCCCATGCATAGTCTGATGCATCTGTTAGGGTTTGGGCAGCAAGGGGTAGAGTGAATGGCAGTCCCTTGTTTTGGTGACCGGCATCTGCCCACCAAAGGAACTATCTGTAGACAAGGAATGATAGGAATCACTGCTTCTAGATCCTGAGAACGTTGACATCATAGGCTTTTTAGATACCATTGTAGTCTCCTCATATGCAGTCTTGCATATGGAATTAGTAGAATGCAGGAGGCCATGAACCCCAGGGCTTGCAGTATTTTTCCTGCAGATAGCTGGGCCTTTGTGGCCAGTAGTTTTGAAGTAGGCCGTCAATTGAACTTGTTTTTTCTGGCGTGAGAAAAGCCATCTGGGAAGTTGTGTTCAAGCTTGCTCCCAGGACTACAATTTGTTGGCAGGGTACAAGATGCGATTTCTTTGTTTATAGTGTAGTACCCCAGGGACGTTAGCAACTTCTGTACAAACATCAGATGATTCAGTAGCATGTCCTGGTTTTCTGCCAGAAATTAGACAATCGTCCAGGTATGGATATATTTGGATATTTCTTTGCCTGCAAAATGCAATGACTGGAGCTAGGCACTTTGTGAATACCCTGAGTGAAGTAGATAAGCCAAAGGGCAGTGCAGAGAACAGATGGGGTCTTGTAGCCTGCTTTGAAGCGTAGGTATTTTCTGCAGGATTCCCTCATTGGGATGTGCAGGTAAGCTTCCTTTAAATCCAGTGTTACCAAAGGGCAGTGCAGAGAACAGATGGTGTCTGTGGCCTGCTTTGAAGCGTAGTTATTTTCTGCAGGATTCCCTCATTGGGATGTGCAGGTAAGCTTCCTTTAAATCCAGTGTTACCAACCAGGCATCTTTGCCTAGCATAAAAAGCAGCTGGTGAAGAGTTAGCATCTTGAATTTTGGAATCACCAAAAATGTGTTTAGGATAGAGAGGTCCAGTATAGGATGCCAGGAGTTGTCTTTTCTAGGCACCAGGGAAAAGTCTTGAGTAGAAAGCTTGTCCCCATTCCTCTTCTGGAACAGGTTGAATAGCTCTGATGCTCGAGAGCAAGAATTTGCTTTTGAGCCATCGCTCACTGATTTAGGGGCAGGTCTGACCAACCGTTTGGGGTTGGTAAGGAGTGAAAGTGGAATCTGTATCCTCGGGAAACTATATTTAAAACCCATTTGTCCCGGGTGATAGTTCCCAGTTTTTTGCCATGCTGGGCAATCTTTCCCCCTAAGGGAACAGTCAGTTGTGCAGGGCTTGGAAGATTTAGAGTTAAGTCAGAGACAGTTTTAACATAGGGGGGAGTCTTACTGCTCCCTGATTTGGAAGTGGGAGTCCCCCATTGCTTAGTCCTGTGCGTACCCTGGGTGTTCTGCTGGTTCTGGGTTTGGATTTTAAAGGCCTGGAAGAGGCAGGAGAAGACCAATTTTTAGAGGGCCAATGCCTACTAAATCTGTGAGGCTGTACTTGCAGGAAATCTTTAACAATTTGCATAGATTTAGCTTTTTCCTCCATCTTTTGAAGTACTACTTCTGCTTTGTTGCCAAACAAGGCGATCTTGGTTTAAGGGAGCATCCAGCAATTTAGCCTTAACATTATCTGGCAAAGATTGCTCCTTAAGCCAAGCATGCCTTCTAAGTACAGACCCAGTGACAGCAGCCCTGCAAGATGCCTATAGTGAATCAAAACCGCATTGCAAAGTATGTTTTCCAACTTGTTCAGCAGAATGCATTAAATCCTGTAAATCTTTACTTTCAACACTGTCAGGAATCAATATCAATTTCTGTTTAAAGCAATGCAAGAATATGCTGGTGATACTTTAAGGCCCTAATGGCCAAGGTTGCAGAAGTGTATACCTTCTTACCCCATCTATCCAGCGCCCTGGAATCTCCATCAGAGGGGGTAGGATTTTTTGGCAGTAGTAGCCTAAATGCCCTTGGGTCCCTGTGAAATGGTGTCAAGATACGCAGGATGTTTTTTTTAAAAAGGAACTTGAGAGAGTCAGGAACCCTGTAACATCTATCAGGTTTTCTGGGAGCAGGAGGTTAAGAGTCAGGGGGCCAAGTTAGATTCCGAAAAGGCATCATCAACAATGTCCAATACAGGGGGATAGCTAAAGGCCTGTGTTGGGGCAGGAGTAAGAAATCCCCAAGTCTCTTTTTAGAGTCAGAGTAATCCTGGCTTTCCCAGCGAAAATGCTCCCTAACAGTATGCAAGGTTTCACCAAAAGAAAAATCCTCTTGAGGGGAAGCAGAGGGAAGAGAGAGTCCTCTGCATCAGAATCCTCACAGGTAGATAAGGGTAAATCCTGGTCATCAGAGGAAACAGAAATTTTAGAATCCTGATCAGACGAATCATAAGCAAACTCAGTCCTAAGTCTCTTAGAGGGGGAAGGTTGGCTTCCCCTGATTAAAGTAATAAGGTCTACAGCCATTCTTATCATTTTTTTTTAGGCATAGAGGCCTGACCATGCAGTCTGGGCGTCTGTTTTCTAGGCATGGATCGAGTTTTAGGCCTTGAAGACGACGACGACGCTGTTTAATATGCAAGTCAGTAGGCCTGAATACACCCTCAGAAGCCAGTGCTTGCACAGTGGCTCCGGACCCACCCAAGGTAGAGACATCTGCAGGTTCCACAGTTGAAGCATCTCGCTCTCAATGGGTCTCAGTAGAGGCCTACGAATCTGAAGTAGCGGGTATCAGGGGCTGCAAAAGCGCCTCACTGAGTACTGGCGAACTGGCAACTAGCTTTGGACCTATGCGGTCTGCCTTTATCTTTGCGTTTTTTCAGAATGTCGGTAGTCGGGTGGCTTACTGAAGCCATATCTGAATAATTGAACAGAGTACCAAAATATTTAGAAGTGTAAATATACAGCCGATGAATATAGTTCGTTGTTTAAAGAAGGCACAAAACCAGACCGCGAGGTACGTCGTGGTCAGGACCTAGGCAAGGAATACAGTACAAATGAAAATCTTTGGAGGTATTTGCTTTCCACAAGAAATACAATTATTGACTTTTACTGACAACGGTTTAGAGCAAGAAAGTTTCCCCAACAGCTTAGTTGAAGACTTCGGTTCTGAAACTCGAAAATGAAAATTTCAGGAGTCGACCAACTGGCACTTGCGAACTGCTTCTGCTTCGGGCACCACATGGCAAGAAAGACTGATGTAATGAGGTTGGCTGCATGCTTTATGCCCCTAACTACCTGACGTCATGGAAGATGGGACAGCAACCGACGTAGGACCCAAGACTTCAGGCTGACTGAGGGCTACTGCAAGCAGATAACCCAAATGTGATGACTGCAACAGTGAAACACAAAGAACATCTCTGCCAGTACTTTTAAGTGAAACAGTCAAGGACATCTGTATGTTAAGTTCATGTTACAAAAAATGAGAAAATCTATAACCAATAAGTATCATATATTTTCTTTAATGTAACAGATGTGTACCAAGTCTCCATTGGATTCACACCATTTGAATTATTGTAGGGCATTTACACCTAGCACAAACACAGTAGAAAGAAATTACCTTCCTAATAGAACCTTTTTCAGACCTACAGGACAGGTTAAGAATAGAGATGTTTGAGACGGCAACAGAAATGCTCATCTTAGAGACTCAAAAGCTAGAGACTGTATACGAATTAGTATTCACTGCTGAAAACAAGTTCCTTGCAAAGTAGAAAGGCATTTCAGAAGTAACAGAAATTTAACTATAAAGTTAACAACCGAGAAAAGGAAACCGGACAAGTTGTATCACAAAAAGTTAAAAAATCAGACAAGGGCTTCATCTGATGTTTTTGTTAAAACAAATGTATGCAGGGAAGTTAAGATACCTGAATGCAAGTAGGGGAAACTATGTCTTTCAGAAGTGCAAGAATTGGTGATCAGAAATTAGGCTGTATTAATGAGTTGCCCGACAAAAATCAGTTTAATACAGCACACAAACTGTGCCGAGACAGAAAACACATTTAAACACCAAATCGAACACCAGTGTCCCAACACCAAGGAGTTACGGATAAAGTTCAACAAAATGCTTAAACATGGGAGTTATGAGTGGAATAGTTTTACTGAACTGGGCCACAAGCCAGACGGGTCTTAAGAACATGCAATAATTTCAAAAGACAATAGCATATCTAAAACTGATAAGACATATGCCCCCACCCCCAAACACACCTTTAGGCAGCTAGAGTATTCTATGTTTAGAGCCAATACTTATAGGCCACAACTTTTCAAAACAATTTCTAGTACACACAGATGTCTTGGAGGCAGACACTTTCTCAACCTGTAGATGGGGAGAAAGACAACCCCTCCATATCTTATATTAGTAGAAACTTAGTAATGCCAAAAAAAAAAAAAGGGGTTACTTGATGTAGCCATTAACTGGTCTCTTCAGATGCTGAATTGCCTCTTGAGAGGAGTTTCCCCAATTACAGACAAAATCCCCTTTCAATGGCTATTCCAAACACAAAGACATTCACCTAAAGCTATTTCAACGGGAATCGATCCTCTAGCCTTTCAACACCCAGATCATGAATCAGCCAGGCTTCAGCCACTCGTATGCAGATAGTCTGCTCCAATGATTTCATGCTGGGGGAGGGGATCATGTCCGCTTAAATATACTAGCTCAGAAAGGTCAAGTAGCAACAGTGATGTGCAAGAACAGCATCTGCAAAGGCACATTTAAAACCCAATGCCAAAAAGTACAGCAGACCTGTGACCGCTAGTCTGCAGAGGGTCCTGGGAGGACTCTAGAAGGTATTACATGTACAAGGAACAGGAAAGCAGTTGAGGGTAGCTCTGTGAGGGAAGGAAGCTGAAACATTTTCAGGCAAAGCCAGATGGAATTATACTGGTCTATGCAGTAGGGGGAAGATATTTTGGTTTATCCCTGCAAGTACAACTGTGGAGAAAGCTGCTGTACTCTTCCAAGGTCTCCAAGTAAAGCTCCGTTTACTTTGGCCAACTACTATGCCAGACCTTGCACATGAAGGGAATACTGCCATCTGAATGGAAAAATACTGCTTTTAACTTTTGAAAAGTCTGCAGTGCAGGAACCTGAGATTATTCACTTTCAGTGCAGACTAAACTACTTGGTATGAACTGCACTGTCCCTCTTTTCTGAGCATTTACTGTAAATAGCCATGAGTCTCAAACGAGAAAAAAAAAGACTTAAAAATTACCTACACTACCAAAGAATTTTAGGATAATATGTACAACACAGGAACATCCAATATACCATACACTGAACGTTATATTAGTTTTCCTTACCACAATTCCACTGAAAAATTAAACTTGCCAGCTAGACATTTCCAAATTATGGAAGACAGGTAAAAGAACCGAGACACAAAAGGAAATCTGAGGATTATTATAACTGTGCAGGATCTGATGCAAGAAAACTCTCACATTAAAAGCCTCTGGCATTAAGATTCTATAATTAAAACTCGTAAGCTATCAGACCCCCCCCCCCCTCCTTTACACAGTAGACTGGTTCCACCTTCCCTCCTTGGTAAAATAGCCACAGAGCAAGGGGGAAAGGTGGGAGTGACAATTAATTTCAAATGGACCTCCTCTAAAATGACTTCGTAAATTTGAAAATTGCTTAGTCAACTTTGATTCCCAAACGTATTCAATGCTGACCATGTTGCTGAGCAGATGCACTGTTAGCATTGCAGAGGTAGCCAGAGTCATTGTGGAGAATTCCTTTATTCCTTTGAAGATATAGGCATCCATCCATGATGTGCAGTAAAAATGAATCCAGTCATCCATACTTACAGAGGACCTACACCTAGTCGTACAGAATTTCAGCCATGGATGTACATAATACAGTGGGAGAAGAAATTTTATGTAGCTTCTAGGTAGCCAGGGTAAGGACACCAAGTTAAAAAGAGTGGTTCATATTCGAGACTGGTTAGTGCAAACATCTCACTGTGGAAGATGAAGTTACACAAGGCATCCATGGTTACCAAGAGACTAGCCTTCCAGGAAGGACATTAAAAGCATTGAGTAATACAGGCTAAAAATACTAATGTTTAAACTCCATGAAAAAAAAAATGCACATGATCTTAGATGCCTTTAATAACACCAAAATGAGTACTCTGGCCCATGCAGTACATGTTAGCAGCCAGCATGTGTACCATGATGATATAGCGACAAACTCAATCAGCGCTCAGCTTGCAATACTGAGATGAAGCACACGGCCTGTTACCACTTAAAACAGCACTCCAATACATGAACCATCACCATTTACTCTTGTAACCTTTTTCTTAAAGTTGGCAGAACAAGACAGGAACTACCAGGTGACCTTTCCTCCTTCCTGGCTAATCAGGAGCTGTGGAAGCACCAGGTTAAGTGAAGACAATGGAAGTCAGGAGCACTTTGCTTTTGGGAGGTAAAATTCCTGCATTAGCCACTGTGCGGTAGATTTGCATGAAGCTATGGTAACCATCATCTAGCCTGGCCAGAAAGGGACCAAGTATCAACTTTACAGGAAGTCACACTTCAGTAGGCATGTCAGAATTAACAGAGAAAGCAAAGATGGCATGCATGACACAGGCAAATCAAAGCATCATTGAAGTGATCCTGAGGTGTCACTTACAAAGTAAAATACCTACAGAAAGCAAAGATGATGCACACACTGGCATGCACTATCTGCGAAATAGGCGGTAAACAGATGAAGGACCCTGAAATCACTTTTAAAAAGGTACTAAAAAGCAACAACCAAGCTTAAAGTTCACAAGCTCATAGTTATACACCTGGCTAACAACCACCACAGCTTTTATAAGCCTAGCCATGCAATCTAACCCAATTGTGTCCCTATGCACCATGAGCATTTACTAGGAAGGAGTATGTTAGCTAGAAAGTTTAGAGATTATGGGGGGAGGGGGGGTATGTTACACAAAGGCAGATAGCAATGCCCAAAGCATTAAAGACATGGGAGCCAGACCCAGGCTAAAATTTCCAATTAAACTGGTCAAGGTTACATTTAAAGCATGCCTTCCAAGATGGCTGCACATTGATTAACAGCTTAACTCTAGCTCTCCCAGTGAAAAAAACTAAGAGAAGGCCAATAGACGTGTGTTTCAGAAAGTTTCAGTAACTGGCAAGTAAGTGTACTGTCTGGATGCCAGGAATAAAGGAATACAAAGATCTGTTGGGGGGGGGAAATCAGCTACAAAAACACTCCAGTAACCTACAGAAAGATACAAGACAACCGCACACAGACTGTTTACAATAAAAAAAAACGGTGAAGTACATCAACACACACAAAAGGCTGGAAAAAAAAAAAAAGAAGCTTTAAACAGATAATCTGATGAAGTCATAAAACTGCAAAAATCAGAGGTTGAAATGGAAAAAAAAAAGTCTGGCTGAACAGAGACTGCTCAGGAAGAGAGCTTTAAAAAAATAAATAAATAAAAGTAGAGGACAGAGCACGTAAGGAAGACCAAAGATTTTCAGCTATACCAGAGAAGCTGGAAGGAACAGACTGTATTCATTTTATAAAAGCACAAATAAGCAACTAGACTGGTATTCCACAGCAGGGAGTTGTTAGTTGAAAGGGCACATTGTGTGTACGCTCCAAACCTGGCTTTGAGAAAGCAACCTAGACCTCTAATAGTAAAGATGCAATCCTACCAGCAGGAGTGGATTCTGATAAAACTGTGGCAGAATGACAAAATACTAAAGGTGGAAGACAGGAGAGTGTTTGTGGAGAACGATTACTCATTGTACAGCAGGCAAAAGAGTAAATTCATTTCACTATTCAGGGAATGTGGAGACTCACTCAGGTGCGAGATTCAAACTGCTGTAGCCAGCTGTCTTCAAGGTATTCTTCCCTGAAGGGACAAAATCATTTTTTTTTTTTTTTATCAAGTACAAGCCAAGGAGGAAATATAAAAGGTTGTCCAACAAAAAGTGAGCTGTGGAACACTCCAGCGGACCAAGCACTTTAAATAATATGTAAAAATATAGACTGAAGTCCAGTGCTGAGGACACAAAACTTTAATAAATAAAATACACACAAAGATAAAAAAAACAAGAAGGTGAGCGCTTTCACAGTCTACTGGCTGCTTCTTCAGACCTACTAGCACAGTGCATTTTTTAGTGCTTAGTCTGCTGGAGTGCACATTACTTATCAGCTAGCTTTTTGTTGGTTTCTAAATTTGTGAATTTTGGATTAGCAGATTAGCCATGGCTGAAGGACTGTCATTAGAAATGGATTACAATTCTGCTGTGATTGCTAGCAACCATACAGAGAAACTGCTAAGGTTGTTACAAACATAAACAAATCCCTCGATTAACTGTGTAGCTAGAAGTTTCACAGTTTCATGGTTTAGTACTAGGCTATCTGCCCTGGGGCATTTCTAAGCCTAGCCATAGTGATGTGGCTTTTGCCACCCCTTGAAATGGTACAAAAATGCACAGAATAAATTTAGAATACTGTGCCTCTGTCTAGTAGTGACACAATGAAGGCCCCCTTATATAATAGAATTAGTTTACTGTGACCCTGCCTAACAGTGACACAGATGTGACCCCTGGGGTAAACGTACGATCTCCCATCCACTCATCAAGATTTCTCTTGAAGAGAGTCAGTGAGGGGCTCTGCCTAACATGAACTGGGATCTTTTGTCGGAACTGTTCCTGAAGAGAATGTATAGGTAACATTTCTGGCAAGTTATAAACAATTGGAAGACAAAATATACGGGCTGAAACGTTTGCAGTGGCAGAGACTTCATTTTGAAGCCTCACTGTTTCATAAAGTTATACCGAGGGGATAAAGAATCTTTAAGATGCCAACTTTTGGAGAGACTTATCCTGACCTGCTCAAACGTTTGCAGGCTTTGAATTTACACACAGACTTTGAGTATATGCAGCTGCTAATTGACTATTTCAAACCCTCAAAGAAAGCATTATTGAAGGGCATTAAATTTCTGCAGTGCACAATCACTTAGAACTTTACAGCAGGAGTGATTGGAAACAGCTTTCCCTGTAAGAAAGTGTGTCTAATTTTGAAATTGGCCTCAGACTGAAGAAATTAAAAAAAATTTCAGACAGACTTCTCAGATTTCAGCAAGGGTCATGTTTTTCATGGCCAAAAGAAGCTAGTTCTAACAATGTAACTACGGACACTTCAATGGATGTAAATGACCCTCTAAGAGAACCTGAACCTGCAGGAAGTTTCAACAAGCAAAGATGTTGCCGATGATTCCAATGCTGTTAACAGAGGGGATTACAGAACAGACAGAGTCTCTTTCCCTGTCCGAACCGCTCTCTTTACCAAAGGACTTCATGAAAGGGAGATCCAGGAGTAGGTCGAGACGCAGAATTTACAACAGAACAAGGTAACAACTTGCAGCAAAGGAATGACAAAAGTAGTTATTAACTTATCTTCAATTCCATTGACTAAATGAGCAATACAGCCTGTTAAGGAAAGGACAGTCTTTTATACCTGCAAGGGGGTCTAATTTGGCAGATGTAATTACTGATCGGACACTGTTTTCCAAAAATATTTGTAGTTTGAAACTAAAATTTTAAGAGACTGAGCAGAGCCAAGATGTTAAAAAAAAAAAAAAAAAAAAAAAAGTATGTTTATACCAGAGACTAACCTCTTAGTAGAAACGTTTCTCTCAGTATGTGAAAAAGAAATACAGGAAGTACTGCAGAAAGAGCATAATAAAAATTCTTTAATCTTTCTCCTAGTGAAATAAGAGCACTAGAAGAACTGAAAGCCATGACATCTATAGAAATCAATAATAATATAATAAATCAATAATAATCAATACACCAATAAGGAGGGAGAGATTGTAATTTTAGACAAAACCTTTAAACTAGATAGTATGTGGTATGTGTGTTATGTTAAGTGATGGGTATGTATAGCACTTATTGTTGGATACACAAGTTAAAGCCATCAAGGAAGTGTATGACTTGCTGATAACTGGGATGATAAGACAGTTTTAAATATTTTAATGTAGGCCAACCATTAATACCAGTGTTGTATGGACTTCCAAAAGGTGCATAAAGACATTGTTACCCCTCCAATGAGACCAACAGTATCCAGAAATGGGTGGGCCACAGAACCACTCTCAATTTTTATTGAGAAAGGTTTGCGTTCCATTGTAGATGTGGAAGAAACTGTGTTGAAAAAGACATGAAACATTTTTTTTTAATAGAGTTTTATCTGGTTATGAGCAATGCTAGTTAGGAGGAAGATTTGGTGATCATGACATTTGATATAACATCACTTTTTACAGTAATTCCCAATCTATGGGGAGTGGAGAAAATCAGGTCGTTACCAACTAGGCATAATTATGAGAATACAGAACTGATTGTACACTTTTAGAGTTAACATTAGAAAATGTTTTTTTTTAAAGACGTGTTATCTACAAAGGTCTGACGTAGCTATGGGGACAGCATGTGCCAGTAGCTACGCCAACGTTGTACTGGCAAAATGGGAATATGACTGTGTCAAGAGGAACAATGGTTTTGTAGAACATGTAGTGTGGTATAAACGTTTTGTGGACGATGTATTTATTTTCTGGATGGGATTGATTGGTTTGACACACGAATTTATTGATTTACATTCGACCACAACATTTCTGAGGTTTAAATACACAGCTTATAGAGAGCGTATAGAGTTTTTAGATGTCAAACTGACTAGAGAAGCTCTAGGGTATTTGAAGACAACCATTTTTAAAAAGAAACGTAAGAAAAATATTAATCTGACAAAGTATGCACCCTCATCACATACTCAGAAATGTAGTGAAGGGTCAAGTATTAAGGGTGATGAGGCTGCATAATGATGATGCCATAGTAGAGATTAGATGACTATTAATGAACCGAGATCAACTAGACACACAAAAGGGAAACCATATTTCTCAGAAGAGGTTAGGTATGGAAGGGAGGAGAATGATGCTAGAAAAGAGGGTAAACTCAGACTGCTATTGACTTACAGTAGTAATGCTGACAGTCTGCAATACAGTTGAGAAAGACTAGGCCATTTTGCAAGCAGATGACAAGATAAGGGCAGTTGTGAGATAAACACCAAGTTTTAGTTTTAATAACTTATCTTTAAAAAGTCAAGTATGTTATAAAAACAAGAGGGAAGGCTATAAATTCACCATCACAATGGCAGGGGACATTCCCCTGTAGGTGTTGCAAGGCCTGTATGTATGTCCATAGTGGAAGTCTATTTATACATCCTTTAAAAGGTTTCCAGATAAAGATATCTTTATATGCAGACTGTGCAACGAAAAGTACAGTTGTGTACACTTACCATAAATGTAGATGTTAAGAGTGTATTCACTGCTGCAGTCCTAACAAATGGGTTATCCGGCTGCCGGTAGCCCTCAGTTGGCCAGTATACCAGAGGTAAGTAAAAATTATGTCAGTTGCTATCAGTTGTAAAAGGAAGTCAGGGCGTCCAATACAAAAGGAGGCAGCCAAAGTCACTTCCTCAGTCTTTCTTGCCATAACAGTCAGGAGCCCCCAGAAACTACGGCTTAAACCAAAAGCCAATTTGACAAATAACAAATTATGCCTGTACCTCAGGAAGAGAGAATAGGTGAGGACCGCAAAACGGGGGGAGGGAAACCAGGACTGCAACAGTGAATACATGCGAACATCTACACTTATGGTAAGTGTATACAACCGTACTATGTTCGTGTTTCACTGTTGCAATCCTAACAAATGGGTTTATTACCAAAGCCCAGAGAAAAAAAGGGGGGAGGAACCAACAGCATCAAGGGTCGGAGATAATGCCCTGCAACACCGCAGTGGCAAACCCTGCCCTGGCTCTGGAAAACAGAGGCAAATTATAACGCTTTGTGAAAGTGTGAACAGAAGACCATGTGGCAGCTTCCAAAATGTGTCTAGTAGGGACACCCCTTAGAAAGGCTGCAGAAGTAGAAGCCGCACTAGTAGAGTGGGTCCTAACCCCTTGAGGCGGAGCTTTGCCATGAAAGGAATAACAAAAGGCAATGCAATGTGCAATCCATTTAGAAATGGTTTGCTTAGAAATAGCCTTGCCCTGGGCTCCAGGGGCAAAACTGACCAATAACTGTGCTGATTTCTGAAGGTCCTTAGTCCTGTCCAGGTAAAACCAGAGCTGCCTGTGCACATCAAGAGAAAGTAGGATCCTTTCACCTCTATTGCGAGGATTAGGAAAGTGCATGGACTGATTAAGAGTTAGGCTGGAAACCACCTTGGGTATAAAGGAGGGATTAGTCCTCAGAGAGGCTACCTGCATGGAAAATAAGAAAAGGCTCCACGGCCAGAACTTGCAGCTACGAAACCCTCCTTGCTGAAGTTATAGCCAAGAGGAAGGCGATCTTACAAGAGAGAAACTTTAAATCTGTAGAGGCAGCTGGCTCAAAAGGAGGAAGAATAAATTTCTCCAGAACAAAATTAAGATCCCAGGCTGGAGTAGGTGCTCTTCTGGGAGGTTTTAAATTGCAAGCACCTCTGAGAAACATTTTCATCAGGGGATGAGAGAAAATGGGCTGTTCAAGAGAACAATTAGCAGAGATGGCCGAAACATGGATCTTGATAGAGGAAAGAGAAAGAACACCCTGAAGCAAATCAGCCAGGTGTTCCAGGATCACAGGAAGGGTAGGTTGAGAAGCAGACTTCCCTCTAGCCTGCATCCATTGAGAGAACCTTTCCCATTTGCCAGCATAGGATTTCCTAGTGCTAGGCCTCCTGGCCTCCCTCAGCACGTCAACCACCTGTTGGGAAAGGAAAGAGTCATACAATGAGCCATGCTGCCAAATGGAGAGACTGAAGATGAGGATGTAGAATGTTTCCCCTTTCCTTGACCAAAAGATCTGGCTTCAGAGGAAGATGCCAAGGAGGAAGATGGGAGAGACTGCGAAGTAGCGGATATCAATGCTGTCTTGGCCAGTCTGAAGCTATGATAATAGTCCTTGGACGTTCGTCCCTGATCTTCACTAATACTCTGGGAAGAAAAGGAGAGAAGGCACACACTGACAGCAACATCCAAGAGAAGGACAGAGTATCCACTTTCCAGGCTCTGCTGTGCTGCTATCTGGTGCAAAAGAGAGGTAGCAGATGGTTGTCTGGGGAGGAGAAAAAATCCACCTGAGGAGTGCCCCAACGTTGAATGATGCTGTAAGACTGTTCTGTTCAGCTGCCACTCGTTTGGATTCAGGGTTTGCCTGCTCAACTGGTCTGCCAAAACACTGAGCCTTCCTAGAAGAAACTGAGCTAGGATATGCAGGTCCAGGGATGCTGCCATGGACCAAAGATTTATGACTTGCCTGCACGGGGTAAGAGCAAGTCCCTCCCTGCTTGTTGATGTACCACAGGACTGTGGTGTTATCTGTCCTGACAAGCAGGGTCCCTGGAGAAAGAAGATGCTTGAAAGTTAGTAAGGCCTGCTAAACTGCAATCGACTCTTTTAGATTTATGTGCAGGTGTATCTGCTGGGTGTTCCAACGTCCCTGTATGCATCTGCCATCCAGTTGTGCTCCCCAGGCGTAGTTCGATGCATCTGTAGTCAGAACTTGAGTGACAAGAGGTGTCCAAAAATGCATGCCTTTGTTTTGTAGACCAGCTGTTGCCCACCATAGAAACTCCACCTGCAGAGATGGAAGCAGAGGAATCATATCCAGGTCCTCTGAGTGTTGACACCAAATGTTTTTGAGGTACAAATACAAATCAACACTACTAAAGCAATAAACGTCATTTGTGCATATCTTCTCCCAGGAAATAACATCCCTACCTTAGAACACATTCTAGAACAACTCTCTAATAAACTTCCTCAAGAAACACTATTTCTTGGGGACTTTAACATTGATTGGAAATCATGTAGCAATACTAACCCTACTTCCCATATAAACCTTTATGGTTTTAAACAACTCATTAATAGTCCTACCAGAATCAATAAACAAAGCAAAAAAGAAACCACCTTAGACTGGATCCTTACTAACTCCCCCCTGCAAACCTACCAAACTGGCATCCTTCCAGATGACATTAGCGATCACTCCCTCACCTACGTCAGAGCTAAAACTAACCTAAACTATCCTACCACTCACAGAACACTATACTCCAAAAAAACAATTTATTCCTGAACAGTTTCAAACAGAACTTTCACAATACAACTGGACCCCTCTAAAACACCTCACACTCAAGGCTGTTGAACACTTCAATTCAGCATTCCTTGCAATCCTAAATCAACATGCCCCAAGTCGCACTATTAGAACAAAGACTAAGACAGCACCCTGGCTAACCTCTAATACTAAGCATAAAATTATACTCAGAAATAAATCCTGGAATAAATGGCATTCCTCTAGAAACCCAACAGATCATCAAACCTTTAGAGAGCTCAGAAACAGTACCAAAAAAGCCATCCTATCAGATAAAAAGAATTTTTACTTTGAACTGCAGCAATCCACCAAAAAAGAACCAAAAAAATTCTGGTCTACTATTAACAATCTAATTACCCCAGGCAAATTAGTTACACCCAACCCACAGGACTCAGACCCCGAAGATCCCACTTTAATAGCCAATAACTTCAATACTTTCTTTACTACTTCCATACAAAGTCTAGCTAACCACCTATCTCCTGATACTTCTCAACTGCTTTTAAGTAGCTTCAATGACTCTCTTCCTCCCCTTCAACTACAACCCATATCCACCTCCTATATACAATCTCTTTTACACAAACTTAAACCCACTACCCCCTCAGCAGATAAGCTTCCTGCTGAGTTCCTGCAAGTAGCAGCTAAAGCTATTGCCTACCCTGTCTCTATCCTAATAAACAGATCCATAAAAGAATGTACTTTCCCAGCAATCTGGGAAATATCATACATCATACCCTTACACAAAGGAGGTAAATCCACTGACCTTTCTAACTTTCGCCCTATCGCACTATTATCTTCTCTAGCTAAAATTATGGAAAAATGTATACACAAACAACTACTTAACCATCTCCTCCTTAACAACCTACTAGCTGACACTCAACATGGATTTAGGCCTTCACATAGTGTTGGTGAAAGAAAGTAGTGCAGTGGTAGTACTATCAACTGTAACCGTAACAACAACAAACTAACCTCTTCTCTTTTCCTAGACCTGTCAAAAGCCTTCGATATGGTAAACCATACACTTCTTCTACACATACTTAAATCTCTTGCCTTGGATTACTCTTCCTTAACCTGGTTTCCATCCTATCTTGAAAACCGACAACAAGCAGTACTCTGGAAAAATTCTCTATCTACTCTACTACCTATCTCTTTAGGAGTACCACAAGGATCTATACTAGGTCCACTTTTATTCTCTATCTTCATTAATGATCTCCAATCATCTATCCAAAACACTACCTGTATACAATATGCAGATGATTCAACCATAATTTGTACAGCTTCCTCTCAAACAGAACTCCAGTCCCTTACACAAGCAACCTTTTCAACCGTTGAACAATGGTTCTCAAAAAGATGTCTTCTCCTCAACCCCAAGAAAACTAAACTATTACTTTTTTCACCTACACACAAATCTACTCAACTAAACTTTACTATCACTGCAAGTGATAATTCCCACATTTCCCCCGAATCTACTACAAAACTACTTGGTGTTACTATTGATAACAATCTTAGCTATGATCATCACATTAATAACACAATAAAAGCAGTTAATAAAAAGATCGGTTCACTGTACAGAATCAAACCCTTCCTTGCACCCGAGGCACTGACTACCTTAGCACAATCACATCTTATCTCTACCCTTCTGTATGCTTCCTCCATCTACACTAATCTCTCTAAAGGTAACCTTAGGAAACTGACTACATCTTACCACAACATAGCTCGATTTGCCACTGCATCTCAATATAGAACTCATCACTGCCTAAACTTAAAACAACTACATTGGCTGGAACTTCCTAACAAGATTATCTATCAACAACTCTTAATAGCACATACAATTTTATATCAACCCTCAAAAACACCAGCTCTTAGCAACCTCTTGACTCCCTATAATAACTTGAAACAACTACGCTCCTCCCAAAAGCTACAAGTTAACACTACCAGAATTACAAACTCTGCAGGGAACTGCCTTTTCTCCAACTCAGTTGGCAGAATATGGAATAACCTTCCCTTACATATCTCCTCTCTAGCCACTTTTCCTTTCTTTAAGAAACAACTTCTTTCACATCTGAACAATTTCTGGCTCTGCTCTTGTACCAATCCTGACTAACCTACTTTCATCTTTCTACTATCTTATGTATTTATTCAACACTGCAATCTTTCTCTCTAATCACAAATAACTTTATGATTCTATTGTTACTACTGTTGTCAAAAAAAAAAAAAAAAAAATTTTTGTCTTAAATTACATAATTGATATTACATAGTTGGTATTTGTTTTTCGTTAGATTTGCATTACCTGACCTGAATTAATATCTTTGTATTTTTGCTCAATGCCTGTATCACAGGTGTTTATTTTACATGTATTTTTATAACCATCCTTTAATCTGTGGAGCTTTTCTCCCCGGGCCTCCACTGAAAATGGACATTGATCCAGCTGGACTAGCCCGGTCAACAAATGTAAAATAAAAAATAAATAAAATAAATACCACTGCAATTTCTTCATATGCAGTCTTGCACATGGAATCATGAGAATACAAGATGCCATGAATCCCACAGCTTGGAGGTAATTCCTTGCAGGGAGCTTGGACAGGCTTGCCAAGTCCATGAAGTAAACTGAAAGGGTTGTCTACTTCTCTTGGGTGAGATGCATCATCTGGGTGGCTGTGTTCAGACTCGCTCCCAGAAATGTTATCTCCTTGGATGGTACCATTTTCAATTTTTCCACACAGAGTGTAACCCAGGGAAGAGAGAAGAGTCTTTATGAATTCCAGATCCCTTAATAGCTGTTCCTGAGAACTTGCTTGAATCAGACAGTCGTCCAAGTATGGGTAAATCTGAATTTTCTTCTGCCTGCAAAAAGCAGTGACTGGGGCCAAGCACTTTGTGAAGACTCTGGGAGCAGTAATAAGCCAAAGAGCTGCGCAGAGAATTGGCAATGTTGCTCGCCCACTCAAACGAAGATACTGCCTGCAACTGTCCCCGATAGGAATGTGCAGATAGGTTACCAGCCAGGAATCCTTTTCTAGCAGTGGTAGCAATTGATGCAGGGTGAGCATTTTGAACTTTGGAATTACTAGAAAAGAGTTCAGAATGGAAAGATCCAGGATAGAATGCCAGGTGCTTTTTTTTTTTTGGAACTAGGAAAAGCCTGGAATAAAAGCCCTGGCCTACCTAAGGAGCAGTAACCGATTCCATTGCTCCCAGATGAGATGTACAAAATTTGTTTTTCTACTTCTGCCCTTTGGTTTGGAGGAACACCCGGAAATCCCTTGGGAGCTGGAAAGGTGCAGAAAGAAAACTTGTGCCCTAGGGACACTGTTCTGAGCACCCATTTGTCATCTGTGATAGGGGCCCAGACCTCTGCAATAACGGCCAAACTTTCCCCCTAAAGGATTCTCCCGGTAAGCAAGAACAGGCAGAAGTTGTAAAAAGTCATTGAGAGTGTTTTGACTGAGATGCAGGCTTGGAGCTTCCCCCTTTAGAAGTGGAAGCCTGTCAACGCCTAGATCTTTGAAGGGTAGGCCCCTGACCCCTAGAAGATTTGTAACCTGTAGTCCTGGAAAGATTCTGTCTGCTGGTATCAGGAAAGGTCCAACTCTTGGAAGGGTAATTCCTGCTAAAGCGAGGGGGTTGAACTTGCAGAAAATCCTTAACAGTTTGCATGGATTTGGCCTTATCCTCCATCTTCTTTAGTACCTCCTCTGCTTTGCTGCCAAAGAGACTGTCTTTATGCAAAGGTAAATCCAAGAGCTTATCCATGACAGGTTCTGGAAGAGGCTGTTCTCTGAGCCAAGCGTGCCTTCTAATAACAGATCCAGTAGCTGTAGCCCAGCTGAAGGCCTCAAGGATATCAAAACCACAACGCAAAGAATGCTTATTGACCAGACTGGCAGAATTCAGTAAATCTTGCATGTCTTTACTCTCTGCCAAAAGAGGTACACTTGCTATCCTAAACTTAATAGCCTCCAAGGTGTGCTGCTGGTACTTCAGCATATGAAACAGACAATTGGTAGCCCTAATAGCTAGGGTGGCAGAGGTATAAACCTTCTTGCTCCACCTATCTAGGTTCCTAGACTCCCTGTCAGAGGGAACAGAATTCCTGGTAACAGTGGCCTTAACTCCTTTAGGGCCCGGAAAAATAACCTCTGGATATGCCAACGGATTCCGGAAAAACAGATGAGAATCAGGGACTCTGTAGTACCCGTTAGGTTTCCTGGGAGCAGGAGGAACCGAATTTGGAGGGAAGGAATTTTTCAGAAAATCATCATCAACAACTTCCAACCAAAAGAGAAATCCTCTGGAGGAGAGGCCGAAGGGATGAACTCCTCTGCATCCTGAAAATGAGAAAAAGCCTGAGAAAATTCCTCTACAGCAGCAGAAATGCTGAAAGACTCAGAACCTGAGCAGGACAAAACCTCAGGGAGAAACATCCCTACTCCTTTTAAAAAGGAGGAGGCTGAGAACCCCTTATAAGAGTCAACAAATCATTAGCCATTTCAACCATTTGGAATTGAAGGGAACGAGAAGAAGCTGGAGCCTGCCTTTTCACAGGCTTACGAATGGAAGATTTACCTGCAAGCCTGAAGGACTTGGGAGGCCTGGCAACTGCCGAAGTTGCAGCAAATGTTGAAGGAACGTTTGCTAAAACGGAGGCCTCAGACACCGAAGTCAGCTTTGTGGCTCCGGCTCCAGCAGACGAGGCGACAGGTCAGAAGGAAAAACGGAGGCTGAAGGCCTAAGGGGACTCTGACTCAATCAAGGCCTCCGGTTGTACATCTGCAGACTGCAAAGGCAGCTCACTGGCTACTGCCTGACTGACTACCAACTTAACCTCATCCGAGAACTTGGCTTTCTGAGGCCTGTCGCGGTCCTTATCCTTACGTTTCTTCACATCTGAAGCCCAAAGACTGGCGGACGCCTTACCAATTAACTTAGGCCAAACTCCAAAATGCCTAGTCAAAATCTTAGCCCGACGGACAGTATGCGGATTAAAGGAGGCACAGAGATCACACTTGAGAACGTCGTGGTCAAGGCCTAAACAAACAATGTAATAGGAATTAAAATCTTTATGGGGAATCTGCTTCCCACAGATAAGGCAATTATTAACTTTTTCTGACATTTGTTAAGGCAAGAAAAGAGGATCCCCAACGGGGTACTTAGCTGTAGTAGACTTCAACTCTTGTAGTCGGAAACCAAAGGTAAACTGCCGACCAGCACTCGTACATGAAAAGCTTCTGCTTTGGGCTCCGTGGCAAGGAAAACTGGGGAAGTGACGTTGGCTGCCTCCTTTTGTAGCGGACGCCCTGACGTCCTTTACAACCGACGGCAACCAATGTCATTTTTACTTACCTTTGGTATTCCGGCCGACTGAGGGCTACCAGGAGCCAGATAACCCATTTGTTAGGACTACAACAGTGAAACACGATTTAATTTACATACGGTGTGAAATATTTTAGCTATTACGTAGGACACAGACAGGACACTAGAACATGTTAATAATGTATGACATAAAAGAATGAAAAAAGTGCATTAGCAGTACACATTAGTGACCTTGGAGCTGGTCGTGACTTTTTGTGTTAGAAGTGTAATAAGGTGGGGTAATTTTAAAAATTTCACAGAACACAGGGAACAAGAGTTGATAGTAAGTCTGAATGCAGATAAGCCTCTGGCTTAAATGAGCATATTACTTTAAAACAAGTGCTTAAGACATGTCCACGTTTACACTAACCATTGTGGGATTTTTTTTATAAGCTAGACTATAGACAGATGTTTGGCTATAACTTTAAAGGAAGGACAAATTTTTACTATGTAATTGATTACCTGATGTTAGGTGTGTATGTAATTAATTTAGATGCACTGTGCTAGTAGGTCTGAAGAAGCAGCCAGTAGACTGCAAAAGCGCTCACCTTGTTTTTAACTGTGTGTGTATTTTACTTAAAGTTTTGCGTGTCCTCATCACTGGAGTTCACTCTGGATTTTGTATGTATCAATTTAACAAATGTAGGCTCTGCAATGTAAAATGTTTGGTTAAGAGTGCACAAAAGAATAATTAATGCGATTTTTCTCGTTCTTGCATGGGGAATAACTAGATTAAGGACCTCAGATTGATTTAATAAACAAGTTTTAAGAGAAAGCAAGTAAATGAAAAAGAATATTGACTATTATTAGTTTTTTTCTAGCAAATTAATGTAAGCTTAATACCAAACCTAATATCCAAACTAGAAACCACATATAACAAAGTACCCAGATTTGCTGGAAATAAACCTTACAAATCCCATCACTGCCTCTCAAAGGCTTTACACTGGCCTGAATTTTCCAACTTCCTGCCACAATCCCCAATTCCTTATAGCCCACAATATACTAAACAATCCTAAATCCTGCAAATCCCTTGCAAATTCTCTGACAGGAGTATAATCAATACTTTCTTGAAGCTCATTAGCTAAACAAAACCTTTGGGAAAATACTCTATTGTCACTCAGTTGCAAAAAACTGGAACACACTCCCTTTAGCCCGTAGACTACTTAAAGACAAAAATGCCTTCAACAGCTTAAATCTTTTTTCCTATCAAACTGGATATGTTCATGCTCTAAACTAATACCCAAGAAACATTCACGGATAACCTAACTTAACTGTATCACTTCTAGCTCTCTCTCTTACTACTACCTACACATTTTTTCCCATCATATTCCATACTAGTTAGCTCACGTTATACTCAATTCCCATAATCCCTTATTACTGTTCTTTAACTTCCAAAGTTCACACAACTTTATCTGTATATTTATTCATTTCATGCATAGTACATTCAGCAATATATTGACCTTAGTCTTACCATATTTCTGCTTAGTTTCTTGCCATACTATGTGAAAATTTCCATATATGTACTGTATTTCTATCCAGTCTATATATTCCTTTATTGCACGTTATGCAATTACTTCAGAAGTACATATACTTAAAATGTGATCTGTGTTTATATTTTGGTCCTACTATTTGTTTACTTAAACTTTTTTGGGAGCTTTTCTCCTCGGGTCTCCAAGAACCCAGACAGACTAACCTGGTTAACAAATGTAAAAATAAAATAAAAAAATCTGTAGCTGCCCCTCATGTCTCCATGGAAACAACCTGATAAAGAGAAATTGACTGTGGTTATGTCTCTATGGACACAATCTGATAAAGAGAAACTGGTTACAGTCTGATGGAGAGTGATTGGCTGGGGGGGGGGGGGGACTAGCCAGGAGATCATGTTCTCTGAAAGCATTCAGGGGGTTTTCCAGCTGGGACAGCTATAAAGATAAAACAAAACAAATTAGCACTTAATAGAACCACAGGCTGCACCATGTGCATGGATAACCTTTATTTTAGGTTAACTCAAGTGGGTGAGAGTGTGACTGTCAGTTTGGGACATTTTCTCCTAGTAAGACAGTAAAACTTCAGTATCTGAAGATGTACACAGTTTTGTGTGTGTTAGTATTAAATTTATAGGGATTTTTTTGAGAGCTTTCAATAAAATAAGAAGTTTTGTAAGACATGACATAGGCCCAATTGGATATGATAAACATCTATATAAAAAAATTCAACCCGCCAAACAGCTTATGCATGTAACAGAATCTGGAACTAGACATGTAACAAAAAAAGGTGTTATACATAAAAGATAGGAGGGTCTATAACTTATGGAACGTTCTAATAAATCGAAAATCCCAGACCTCAAGCTCACTATTGTGGGAGGGCTGCGGCCCCCCCCCCGCTAAATATACATACCAACTCCGAGAATGCACTACAGTGAGGAAAGGGTAAATATTCCTATCTTCATCTCACAAAAGGCATTTCGAGGTCTGGGATTTTCAATTATTAGGAGCGTTCGCCAAGTTTAAACTTTCGTTTATCTACTATAAACCCAGATAGGAACAACTTTTTAATACAATGAGGTTTTCTGTGATGTCTTTAAATGTCAATAGTCTACATAAAAATTTAACTATATTAAAAATATAAAGTGCAAATAGCTATGTTACAGGAGACACACTTGGAAAGAAATGACCATGTGAATTTGATAAAGAAAGGTATTCAGGACAGTTACTCAGTGAAATATCTGGGACAAAGAAAAAGAGAAGTACTTCTATCATTGCTGAAGCTACTCTTGCAATTAATTTAAGAGGATAAAAAAAAAGATATTGGCAAATTTGTAGTGCTAAAGGGCTACTGGCAAGGGAGGAGGATTACACAGGCATGTATTTATATTCCACCCAAGACACTACAATAGAGCTTAAGAAAATTCTGAAAGAAATAATCACTTTTCAGCAAGGATTATTTATAGGTGGGGAGTGGAATTTGATTTACAGCAGTGAAAAGGTGTCTCGGGGGCCCAGAAGTGAAAGTATAACAATGGAGGGTAGATTTTTGAAGGAATGTATGAAAATATTTGCCATGGGAAATGTGAATTCAATAAAATATCTTTGTTGGGAATTTACATATTATTCCCCAAGACATAAAAACTGGACTGGGCTAGACAGAATTTATATTTCACAGAAACATGTGCCTTTAATTGAAGTTCTTGACGCACTCAACTATTTCAGATCATGTGCCAATAACAACTAAAATCATAAACACAAGGTAATGAAATTACACTGGCGTCTTCCCGCCCATCGGCTGAAGAGAGGGGAATTTAAATAATGGATAGGGGAAGATTATCCTCTCAAACAGTTCCTGAATAGATTACTTCTGAAAATACAGCTAGGGAGTGGGATAAAATTAATATGGAATTTAAAAACAGGGTGGAAATAAAAGAAAGACAGCTATGGTTAAGTATCAAGAATTATTTAGAGGTACCGGCAAAATGCTAAAGTATTGCAGAACAGGGGGGAATCTCACAAAACAAGAACAGGACTGCAGAATGCTAAGCAGAAAATAAAGGGCAACCTCAATAATATTACACCAGTTTAGAAAGATTGCTGTTAAGCCTGCTTTTGATATCACTAGAGCACAAAAACTTTTAGCATAGGGACTCAGGCAGCAGAAAGTAGAAAGGGCCGTCACCAAGCTTAGGGAGCCTATAACAAGGAAGGTAACAAGAAATCCTGTACAGGTATTAGAAATACTTCGGAATTTCTACAGAAGTCTGGATAAAGCAGAGACGTATGGAAATCAAAGAAGATACAAATGGAACTGTTTATGGAAAAATTAAACCAATCTACATGAAAGTCCATAGGGAAAAGATAGTATTCCTGTGGAAGTTTGGAAGCTAGGAGGGAAAAAAAACAAAGATCTGGAAGGTTTTGTTTAACAGTATTTTAAGTACCAACATCCTGAAAGAAAGCAGTTATACCTGTAATGCCTAAAGAGGGTAAAGGTCCATCAGATCCAGCTTCATACAGGCCCATTTCAATACTAAACCATGATTATAAAATGTTCCTGTCTATAATGGCTAAAAGAATAGCAAAGGTAATGCCAGAATTGGCAGATCAATGTGGTTTTGTAGAGGGGAGGCAATCATTTGACAACATTAACAGAACACTGATGATCCAGAGGGAAGTAGAATATAAAAATACCATTGTTGTTGGTGGGTCTTGATGCAGAGAAAGCATATGATAAGAGAATGCTGGGACTTTATGAGCAGGGCAATGGAAGCATTTGCATTTCCTGAAAACATTAAAGGTTGATTAGGGGGACATATGAGGGATCGCAAAAAGTTAAAGTGGGTGGTGTCTTCTCTACTAATTTCTGCTGGAGGAGAGGAACCAGGCAGGGGTGTCCTCTACCCTCTTTGCAATTTGCATTATATTTCAGAACCACTGGCAAAGAAAATAAGGGACTCGGAAATTCAAGGATATAACTTGAATGGTAGTCAAGAAAAGCTGTCTCCATTTGCTGATATAATTTTATACCTGACAAAACCAGAAAGACATTACAGTGGTGTGGAACAATTTGAGACAGTTTCAAATCTTTTCAGTTTACGAAATTAAAGAAGCCAAAATAAAGGCAATAGCAGTAAATTATGTACCCACATATGAATTGGCTTAGCAATATTCATACTTACGGGAACATGATAAAAAGAAGTATTTAGGAGTATGGATTAAAAGAGATTCTGGTGTGGCAGCTAAGGATTTGTGGGAAAAGACTAGATTAAACAAACCATAATACAAAAAACTGAGAAAATGGAAGCTTTGTTATATGGATACGGACATGGTAAGATACAAACAGGTAAAATGTTTTTAGTCCAGTTAGTGATCCGCTGTGGTGACCCCTAACAGGGAAAAGCCGAAAGAAGTCATCTTATACACAGGTCAGCATATTTTTTTTTATCAACCAGAGGAGAAGTTGGGGATAGCAATGAATAAAAAGCCGAAAGACTACCTGGGAGGGGAAAATTGCAAGAGTCAAGTGGAATAAGAGGATTCTTCCAGAAGAACAGGGCGGCTAGGGATTACCCAGTTTGATGGAATATTTCAGAGCTACACAGTTATGGCTCCTATACATAGCACAAGCAGAAAACTAGAATCCAATGTGGAAAGGGATGATGAAATGGCAGTGGGCTCAAGAAACAAGGAGAGACTGGGATTTTGGATGCAGGCCTTTAAGGAGAATAGCAATATTTTATATATATATATATATATATATATATATATATATATATATATATATATATATTTTTTACATTTATATATATATATATATATATATATATATATATATATATATATATATATATATATATATATACACACACACATATATATATATACATATATATATATATATATATATATATATATATACATACATACATACACACACACACATACACACACACATATATATATATATATATATATATATATATATACACACACACACACACACACACACACATATATAAACACACACACTTATTATATATGTATACACACATACATTTTATATATATATATGTATGTATATATATATATATATATATATGTATATATACACACACACATACATTTTATATATTTATATATATATATATATATATATATATATATATATATATAATCACACACATATAAAAAAAAATCATACAACATAAGTAGCAGAAAGTATCCTAAGAAATAAGCCAGCACAAGAAAGGAGAGTCAACTAATAGGGATGACTGCAATCAGGGATATAGACATTAGGGGGCTGGACTTCACTGGAGAAAATTGGCAAAGGAACCAAGGTATTGGGAGCAAATAACTAGAGAAGGAAAAATTACAGAATAGGAAGACGCCAAGAACTTGCCTGCAATGCAGGTTACAGATTGCCTATACTCTTATCAATCTTCGACAGAGAAGGCAAAAAGAAAAAAGTAGGAAGGTCCTAAACGAAAGACCAGGGTAGGAGGATGGCATAATGGTTAAGGTGTTTACCTTGTAGACACAAGGTGCAGGGTTTGATTCTCACATGGGGTAATTGACTAGGCTTAAAATGGCCCACAAGGACAGTTAGCCTAGTACTAACCTATGAGCAGAGGTACAGGTTTTAATAGAATCTACAACAAAAGCCGCCATTAAAAATGGAATAATTAGTATAGCATATAAAATATTGCATGATAACTATAAGACTCAAATAAGGTTAGAACGGAAAGAGATGGGATAAGCAATTCACAAAGAAACAATGGGATGGTTTATGTATGTCTCCCAAATATGCACCAAAATCTAGAAGATTTAGGATTTTTGCTTGGAAATGTTTACATAGATATTTTTATACACCAAGTAGACTCCAGAGAATTTTTCTTCAGGTAGACAGCAAATCTTGGATGGGGAAGAAAGAGATCATTGGGAACACATTTTGTGGGAGTGTGGTGAGTTGGCAGTCTTTAAGGATGCACTGTGGGAGATGATGGTTGGGCAGACTGGTGTGCCGAGGAGATGATTTTTCTGAGTTATGACACAGAATTGAACTGCCTAGATAAGTAAGCCTGTGCTGTGTCTAATTATGGTGGCTGCCAAAAAAGCAATTACTACAAAATGGAAATCAAAATCTAAGCCAAACTATACTAGAAGTGGTGATTATAACAGCGATAAAACAAATGACATCTTTAGAAATGGATAGGAGAAACCTACATAGGAAATAAAATTGGAACTGTGGAAACAATTGATACGGGGAAGGAATGAGGTGTAAAAGAAGGCAGTACTTAAATGAGCTGCAATATGTTGCCTGAAAATGACTGAGTAGATAACTGATGTATAATGTTTCCAACCGGGAGTGTCAGTATGGTTTGTGATGTAAAATGTTTGTTTTCATTCATACAAATGTATGATTACCTAGGTCATGTAAATGATGGTTTAATAAAGATGTATCTTGTTCAAAAAAAGAAGAGGGCAGAAACTGAATAATTTACGTAATGTTGCTTAGGTTACATGATATACAGCAATATTTGCAAAATATAATGTTTGTAAATGGGAACTTGTTAATACTTTATTACTTTTATATAAATTTTGCTTCTCTCGTGGCTTAAAACCAAGGCAACTAGTTCAAAAAAACCAAGCCAGTTGGTCATAAATAATAAAAGCAGGCAAATTCCAAATCAAATGTATTGATTGAGCACTTCATTTATTTTACAAAACTTCCTCACAATAAAAAGACGAAATTCAGACCAGCTTTTAAATAACCCTCCATACTTAAATCCACCAATGAAATTGACGAGGAAGGGGAAAAAACTGACAAAATGTCACCATTTAAAAAAATATATATTAACCCATTTGTTAAAACACATTTAAATACAGTCAGAATAATTATCTTTAAATTTGTAAAAAACCTCTAAGTAATTTGAAACTTGCTAAAAACAATGAACAGAAAAAAATACCACAATAAAATTCTATTCATTAAACTTCTAAATGTATCGGTTTTAATAACAATTTACAGAGCAAGCATCATTAATACCAGAGGGTTTCGTGGCATTAAACTTCAACTGCCATTTTAACTCACATTTACTGAGGTGTTCACCTATTATTAAACCCCTTTGATCTTTTTAACCTGCTCAAGAACACTACGCTTAAAAGAATGGCATGGAAATTAATCTTAGGACAAGACGCCAGACAACAGAACGCAAGCATATGTACAAGTCTGCCAGAGGATCAGTCCAACTGTGACATGAGAGGAAACTCGAATAAAATAAAAACCCAATGAGAGCATGCAGGTCCACACAGGTGCTCAACAATAAAGGCTCCCACCACCCACACAGACACAGCCCCATTTCTACACAATAGAAAAATACGCACTTACAGGAAAAGCAAAGTCGTTTTAGGGCACTTTATGCAGGCAGTGCAGATAGCCAAAAAATATGCTACTTCCAAAATAACCTGCAACACCACTTAAATGAACCGGTATACTTAGTTCCACATCAACACAGTGGTCTATTCAGCCACAATTTAACAGTGAAGGATACACTAATTCCCATCAAAAATACAGCAGTGAATAGGGAAGTCTGTAAAAGATGCACTTTGTTTTAAATTTATGTTTGTATAACACCATTAACACATTTCTGTAATTACAGATAAGACAACTATACAGGATTATAGACTTTAAACCATAACAGCAACACTGCATTCGTCACCAATGCACGCAACCAAAATTTATCAGTCAATGACATCTAGTAATATATGCATTTATGCTTTCTTTCAGTGCTAAAAGGATGCACCATTGTCTTGTACATTTAAAAATGTCAATCCCATCACTTTTTTAAACATACTGTATTCACTTCACTATAAGAGCACTAAGACTCCTTCTCCAATAAACTTTCATTAATTTTGAAGCAAAATCACAAACGTCAAGGGGTTAGTGTGGACATAAAGCTGGACACTAAAGGTTGAAGCAAAATGTTTACCTTGCATTAAGGTTAAAAATGCAACTAGCTGTGTAAGAGCAGAACTCCAAGTAACACCTTATATATAGTTACATAACAATACGTACACATGCATATATATTGCAAAAGAAAAACACTATGTTACTCTGCAATTGGCTTATGAAGAGCCGCAGAATTAATTTTACTCTGAATAAGACTATTTTAAAACAGAAGGAGAGGATGGCAAGTTCAGACGCATATATAAAATATACACAGCCTGTTTCTCCAACCCGAAAGACAGGTCTAGCTGTCTGGAAAATACCCAGACTACATCGGTTTTTGATAGTCACCATTTTTGAAAAATACTGCACAACATACTTTAAAAAATATTAAAATGCAAAAACATCAAGCTTTGATATACACCATCATAAGACACGTGCACTACATATTAAAAAAATGCCAAATATCTACCCTGTAAGTGTTAGAAGGGCTTCAATTATCAAAACAAAAATTTGTGACAAATCAATCTGCTGCTTGGTGCGCAGACATAAACAGCAACACTAAGAACATAGTAGTCCTCACAGACTTGGCTGCTAATACACCCAAATGATTATGTTACCCAAATGATTATGTTACAAATGCAAACTGCAAGACAGGCTACACAGCACCAACTATGTTCTCAAAGAATCAATTTTTTTACAAGTAACATTAAAATAATAATGCTGCTATTCAAATCAGACACACGACTCCTCTTAAAAGCACACAAACGATTCCCAAAAGCATCAATACACAAATCAGCCTTTACTCAGACTAGGGAGCTACGGAAGGCAGTATTTTCAACAAATTTATATAGAGGAGTGACGTATAGCAGAATTTTCAGCAACAGATACTACATACACTTAATACATGAAAGCTGCATTCTTAACTGATAGACTGTAGTAAAGCATAAAATGCTGACCCTAAACATGGCCTTTCATTTGTACTCAGAAAAGACCCCAGACAAGTTGACCACCCCAGTGAATATACTTATTTACAAAATAACGATTTCACATTTGTTTACCGGGAAAGTCTGACTGGACACATGTCCTTCCTTCAGCAGAGGCCCATGGAGAAAAGCTCCAATAGTAATAAATGCATACAACAGAAAAACAAATACATATAAGAAAGTGGCTTCAGACAAGTAGAGCAACAATAATTTACATAAAAAATGGTTTATATTTAGTGGACATATCCAAATGATTATGTACAATTAAAAACTACCATTAGTGGTAGATCATGCTAACAGAGTAATAGAGTGAAAATGAGAAATAGGTTTATCCTGGGGAGTTGCAGAGCAAGGTGTTAGTAAGGTGCGTTTTTAGAAGTTTTTTAAATTGACGTACTGAGGAGTTGGGTAGATTATTCCAGTGTTTGGAGATGTAGTTGGAAAAAAGTGATTCACCTGCTAAACTGTTAGCTTTGGTGGTATGTAGAAGTAGTTTGCTGATTCACCTACTGAATTGTTAGCTTTGGTGGTATGTAGTAGTGGTTTGCTGCTGGACCAAAGGGGTCTTGATGAGGAATATGGCTGAATGATACCTTTGAGCACAGGGATTTTTTTCTGATTGATAAAGAGCATTTTGTGGGCAAAGGTAAGTTCATTAAAGAGAATAAGCTGAGGGAGTTCAAGCCACTTGAGCTACTTATGTAATGACCAGTGAGTACTTGATGCAAAATGCATGCACATATGTTCCGCCCTAAAACAAACTGTAATTCTAAAATTCCACAAATATACTTTCAATTGCCTTTAGGTTAACCATCTCAGTTTAAGAAAACATCAACATTATTCAATAAATATAAAATTACTTTTCTACATTCAAAACAGTTGGGAGAGAATACATTGTTTCCATCATTAATCCCCGAATTCCATTCAGCCAGCCAAAATTGCCACGTTAAGAGAAGCATCATACTTTGGACCTTAGCAGCAACAGTGCTGGCAACCTTAAGCTTTTCTAATCCCTACCTAGCAAATACAATTACACATATATAGACAGATCTTTTTTTCTATTCATTATCCAAGGTAAAACACAGATCCTTCTGCAGCATTTACAGGATCATCCCATGGCACACAACAATGAATTAATAATCAGAAAAATTAATCTATGTACAAAACACAAAAGATCAGAGAGCTGTTTTTGTAAAGAAATACAAATGTATACTGAACACCGAGTATAACCTTTACAATACATGGGTGTAGGCAAACAAAATACATACACCACACACCCACAAACACAAGATACAGTTTAATGATATAAAATCAATTCAAACTTTAAACATTTTATACAAATTCTGCAGAACCTGCAGCTTTTAAGCAAAAGGCTGCTCAAAAATACAAGAAAAATTAAAATCAGATCTCCCATGAAAATATACGTGTTTCTCATGACACCGTAAGCATGGAAATCTAGTACCAAGCCCCAATCATTTAAAGCAGAAAAATGGAAATTACAACTTTCTTAAGGGCAACAATTAAAAATTCTTAAAGCTACAGCAAATGAGTCATAACGACAGTTCAATATAAACCACACAAACCGATTAGTTTTGTTGCAGCTAAGCAAAAAACTGCTATTCTATCTCCTTGCAATTAAGATTTTACAACTCGTTTAAGAGTTACTAGATGACGTCCAAATGAACTGACAGCCTATTAGGAAGTCACAACAGCTACAGATACGGAACTTAACCTACACTGACAGCAAATTGGACTACCGCATGTTATCCGAAAGGGGGATACTCCAGTCTTGTCATCAATACCGCTGCCAGAATATACCTTCATTAAAACACTACGGTTTTACTGGACTGACAGGTACATTGCCATACATTCACAACAGTCAAACACAATCTGCTCCTCATCTGTCCCAAACAAGACAACCTCTTGGCAAAAACATCGCACGACAAAGGAAAATGCAAAACAGATTGCCCAAAAACATTAATGCACACTTCTCATACAGTCAATATTAAGACGTATATCAACAAAGGATGCCTTCCAGCTTTAAGCAAGTCTCTTGCTGCTCAAGGGTCCAGAAGATTTAATGCCCATTTGCATTACAAGAAAAAAAAAGCATTAACTACAACTTAAAAGTGGCAATGCATCATCCACCTGCAAAACTACTGAGCAGAGGATCACAAAGTTCAATACTTAATTGAAATAAAACCACACGCATGCTGCAACAAACAAGCAGGATGAAAGACGGGCCCTAATCCGTTCAGCAAGACCCCAAGCTTCATGTTCATTTTCATCTGCTACTAATGTCACGATTATCGCGCAAACTCACAGCACAACTACTATCACATACACGAGTCCCCGCTGACGCTCTAGTTAGGCGGTGTTCATGCCTGGCGGGGCTTTCTACTAATAATAACAAAGCTGCTCCAAAATGGCTGCCCTGCCCACACGGCAATAAATATCTCTCATTCTTCTCACACACCTACCTTTGCTGCAGACCTGTATGCAGTAGTATTAAGACCGTCTTCTTTCCCCCCTTAGCATGCAACGATATCCATTCAGGGGTTACCTATACAGCCTGTGATAATAACACACACAAATCCCACTACTCAAAGGTACGTCCCCTTCGTTGTTTACTTGTCAGCTGAACCTTTTTGCGACAATGTTTTTTTTTCCCTTTCCTCTGTAATTGCTTCCGGCTCTCCGTGGCGTGCGTCTTCATCCCCACGCATGCGTTACCATTCTGTTCCTACACGTTGTTTTGAGTGCGCATGTGCAGTGTTATTGTTATTATTATTTTTTTTACTTTTCGTGTGTATTGTGGGTATGAGAAATTCCACGTGTTTTCAGAAAGTGTTTATTTTGTTTCTGTGCCTTCTGGAAATGTACTGTTGTGAGTCGGCCCTTGTTTACTTGCTTACTGTCACCTTGCTTAAATGTTGTGTAAAATATATTGTTATCGCACTCATAATTGCAAAGTGGAGATAGTGGAATACAGTATAGTTTTGATTGGATATGTTGTCCTGGCTGTCAGACGGCTCAATTCGTTGTTATATTTTTTGACTTTAATGACTGTTAAGTAAATAAAATATATTTGTGTAACAGTGTTAAGCATAACATTAAATATTAGATCTTCCCGGGTTTCAGTAAGACTTTTAGTGAAGAACTTTTTTTCTCGTCTTTTTTATAATTCACGTTTTAGTACCTCCCTAGTTTGATTCGCGGTATAATTGCCTGAACCCATATATTGTAGAAAACTAAAACGAGCTTCATGAGCCAGTTGTTCTGTTTGTTACCTGTTACCATTTTATTTATTTAGTGTTTACTAACTCATTTATTAGTGACCTTATGGCCATTACCAACATGACTGAGCCCCCTTTGGTATGTGAGAGGTAAAATAAATTGCAAAACATTTCCACCATTATAGAAAAAACACTACAGTCATAGGTAGGTACTAGGCTATTGGCCCTAGGGCCTATATAAGCCTAGCCAAAGGTACCCTGGCTTTCGCCACCCAAGAAAATTATTTTCCTGTGCCACTGTCGAGCAGAGCCACAGGAGTGATCCCCGGGGTGAATTTCCTATCTCTCATCCAATCATCAAGATTTTTCTTGAACAGTGCTAATGAGGAGCTTTGTTTGATATAGATAGGTAGTTTGTTCCAGAGTATGGGAAGTCTCTGGGACAGGAATCTATCCCTCCAGCATGTTCTGTTTATTGTGGTGACGAGGTTTAGGTCCCTAGAGCGTGTAGCTCGTAGGGATTGGGATTTCTTTAAGTGGAGCATGTCTAAAAGCTCTGGGTTTGACATAGGTTTGTGTGTTAGGCAGAGATCGCCTCTGAGTAGGCGATATGCAACGGAGTAAAGCTGCAGTTTTTTGAGACGGTCTGCATAGGGCATCTCTTTGAGGCCGGTAATCCTCTTTGTGAGGTATTTCTGTGGCCTTTCCAGTTGTTGTAGATGTCTTGTGAGGTACATACCAAAAGGGGCATTGTACTCTATAATGGGTCTAATGAGTGACAGAGGGGAACAATGACCTCTTTTTTCCTGGATGAGAAACCTTTTGTGATGAGGTGTGCCACATAGAAGGATTTCCTGACTACTGTGGTGATGTGATTATCAAAGGAGAGGCTACTGTCCACCTGTGCCCCAAGGTCTCTTATCACACTTTAGGTGTTAAGTAGACTACCACCTATGTGGTAGTTCATGGGTACTGTGTTTTTACCAAAAGGAATGACAATGCACTTTTTGGCATTTAGCTTGAGGCCATGGTTTTGACACCAGGCATCTATCTCAGCAAGGCCCTTTTGTAGGATGTCCACATCTTTTGGAGTTTTGATTATGGCTCCTAGTTTGCAGTCATCTGCGAACTTCATTAGCCAAAGACCTTCTGTGTTGGCCTGTACTTCAGAGAAGTAGATACCAAACAGGAGAGGACCCAGGACTGAACCCTGTGGTACTCCACTTGTCACTGGTCTGAAGCTGGATTTGGAGTCTGCTACTTTCACAGTGTGGGTTCTGTCAGTGAGCCAGTTGGCAACCCATCTTGTGACATAGGGATTTATACCTAGTTTAGTGAGTTTATCTATAATTCCAGAGTGGGGGATGGTGTCAAAAGCCTTGGCGAGATCTAGATAGGCTGTGTAAACCACCTTACCCTCATCTACGGCTTTGGTGACTGCTTCAAAGAAGTCTGTCAGGTTTAGTAGACATTATCTGCCTTTTACAAACCCGAACTGGGTGGGGTCCTGAGTTTGGAGATTACCAATGTCATTGTTTATAAGTTCCATGATGATACGCTCCATAGCCTTGCAGACCAGGCTCGTTAGGCTAATTGGGCGGTAGTTTCCGGGGTCTGTGGTGGCTCCCCCTTTGTGGAGTGGGATAACTGTCGCTGTGCGTCATTCAGTGGGCACATAGCCTGAGGTGAGGCTATGATTGAACATGGTACTTAGGTGGGGTGCCAGGTCGTTCTGTAGTTCATGTAGAACACAGCCTGGGATGTCGTCAGGTCCCATGGATGCTGTGTTCTTGGCTTTGGATAGTGTGTTTTTTACCTTTGCAGCCGTGATTACAGGAACTTTGCATTCTTCTGGTATAGAGATCGGCCCTTTAGGGGATGACAGAGGGGTAAAGTTAGCACTGAACCTATCCGCCAGGATGTTGGCAATATCCGTTGGTTCTGTATATTTAGTGCCATTGTGCTGTAACTCAGAGCAGATCTGAGTGTTGCCATTGAGATTCTTGACATAGCTATAGAATGCTTTGTGGTTGTCTTTAGAGTCAGTGGCGATTTTGTTTTCATAACTAGCTTTGGAGGATTTTATGAGGGATCTCAGCTTCTTACTGAAGCTGACCAGGGAGTTTCTCCAGTCATGGGATTTTACTCTTTTTTGCAACAGTTTCTTTTTTCTGTTGTAGAGTTTGTTTATGGCAGGGGACCACCAGATTGGCTTCCTTTTTTGGAGGATAGCATCTTGGTTCTTTTAGGGATTGCACGATCCATGCACTCATGTAAGTGCTTATAAAGTGCATTTGTGTAGGATTCAGCAGTCATACCTCTATTGTCCATCAGCATGGGTGTCATGAAGTTTGCCACTTCTGTCTTAAGAAGCGTGAAGTTGGCTTTGGAGAAATTTTTTACTGTGGTTTCCCTAATGGGGGGTGGGGGAGGGATGTGGATGTCTAGGGTGATTAGCTTATGGTCGGATCTGACCAATGAGGAATTGACCTCTGGTGTGGAGCACCGGTTGCCCATGTTGGTAATAACCAGGTCTAAGATATTGCTGCCCCTGGTGGGGGTGTGGATAAGTTGATCCATGGCACTGGAATTTATGAATTCCAGAAAACGTTGAGCACAAGAGTTGGTACACGAGTAGTTTTCCCAGTTAATGGTAGGGTAGTTGAAATCACCCATTATTAGGGTGTTAGGTTGTACCCTAATATTTTCCAGTGTATTAAGAAATGAGGAGTGGGAATCCTGGGGCATGGTGGGGGATCTGTTGCAAGCTACAATTTGGATTGCGGTCTTGCCCAGAGTTGGTTGCACTTGGATAATCTCGGATGCATTATGCTGAGCAACTAGCCTGGAGGTGTGGATATCCTTAATGAATATGGACACGCCTCCGCCTTTAGTGTTTCAGTCCAGGTTAGGTGGCCGAAAGGTGTGGTATGAATTACAGCCTGGTAATGCAGGGGTACTCTCTGGAGCCTTGAACTAGGTCTCTGTCACTGCACAGATGTCAATGTTCTCCATTTTAAGGAGTGCCTCGAGAGAGTGCATTTTGAGGTTTAGACTTCTAGCATTGAGTAGCAATACCCTCAGATTCTTCTTGCCTGTAGCTGTAAGGGTGGTGAATTTGTCATTTGAACCTTGCCTAAAAAAGGCACTATAGGGGTGGCTAGAGCCTTAGCCAGTATCCGGAATCCCAGGGGTGACAGGTGCAGGCCATCTCTGGCAAAGCATCGTGGCTTGTCGATCATGTCATCCCAGGCAGACAGATACTGGATCCCCTTAGAATGACACCAGAAGCTTAGCCAATTGTTGAAGTCGATCATTTTGTCCTTGTACTGTGGTATCATTCTGGTTGATGGCACGATGCTACTCAGGGCTAGGGTCATACCTGCCTGGGCTACAAGATCGGACAGCTCCTCCATGTCCCTTTTCATGTAGTCCAAGGAGGTATGTCTCAGGTCATTCACACCAACATGGACAATGACAGAGTCATATTTGTACTTGTTTTGGAGTGACCTAAGTGCATGTGTTATGTGGCGGATCCTGGCACCCGACAGTAGCTTTCTCCTTGTTTAGCCTGGTGAGTGGAACATCAGTGTGCCTGACTATAGAGTCACCCGTGACTAGAGTGTTGAGTACGTTGTTATGCCTTATGGGCTGTGATTGAGTGGCACACTGAGTTTGTGGGATATGTGTCATTTGGGTTGTGTTGGGGGGTGGAGGTTGCTTGTGTTTATGCTTTGGAGGTCCCTGTTGCTTGGGCAGGTTTTTACTGAGAGCCTCCGCGAATGTAGGTGTGTGTTTTGTGTTTCTATGTGTGTGTTTTGGTGGTGTAGGTTTTGAGGGACTATGTGCTGAGTGTAGTGTGGTGCAAGTGTTTACCTTCTCCTCTTGACGGTCTAGTCCAGTCTTGGGTGAAGAGAGCTTTGCTTCCAGTTTGGCTGTATAAGTGCATCTCTCACAGGTTGCAGTGTTGGGTGGTAGGAGGAGAGGGTTGTCTGTGTACATGAGGCAATTACTGCATTGCCCCAAGATGCCCAGATTCATCAGGTAGACAGGAGAAAACACCGGAGGCTGACCCTTAGACGTGCCTGGATAGGTGCTTATTTAAGTACTAGAAACTGTTTTCCTCTAGACAGTGAGGAAAGTTGAGTGCTATAGTAATTTGTAGCTTATTTAATGCTTACAATAAGTTCTGAACAAGTGCTGAAACAAAAAACTGTCTAGTTCTAAGAAACAAAATTAAGCTAGAAGGCTTCCTTTCAACACAGAAAGGCTTGGGCCCTAGAAGCCTACAAATAGTCCTGGACACAGCAAATCTATATCCAGGCTAGACTACCCACATGAAAGGCAGGAAACAAGCTTAGAAAAAGTTTTTTTTTTTTTTTGTGACGGGGAGTAACAACAGGGCTGGTGTTAGCATTTTGGGGGCCCCCAGCAAATGTTAAATTGGGGGCCCCAGGCACTTCTAGTCCACATATCACCATGTCACCGTTGTCCCCCCCCCTCCCAGCGACCTTTTAGTTCATGTAGCAAACGTTTAGGAGTAGTATGCATAAACTGATCTGTAGCTCCAGTGCTGTTAGCGTGGTACACAGTGTCTGTCATAATCTATGTTGGTCCATCTCTGAAAGGAACATTCACAGTTACTGGCATTTAGTTGCAACAAGGATACATAACAATGACTCTATGTATAGGTTTGGACTTGGGTAAAATGGCAGCCTAGGCACTGCCTTGTGTTTTACCCCCAATACAAACACACACACTGTCCATCGTACTTTCCTCCCATACCACGCACATTACTTTTTATTCCTTTTTTCAGATTTTGTCTTAACTCTTTAACCTTTTTAGGAAACCGTAACTTTTCTATGTGCTCTGAAGTGCATTTTAATTTTTTTTTCTTTTTACAAAATCTTTTTATCTTTTTATTCCAAAGATGGCTTGAACAGAAATTATGATTAAGGAAAGAAATTCAGTGTTGTTCAGCTTTAGTTTTCCTTATATCCTTTTAACACACCTTTCCTGACCAAGACAGCACAGTAAACTCAATTAAGCCAGGGCCCCCCAGAAGCCATAGCATTATAGATGCTCTGGGATGCATTTGGAGCATTTTCCCAATGTTTTAATCCAACAGTGGCCTAAACAAAAATCATGAGTAAGTAGAGTTTCAGTCTCATTTTTTTTTCTTTCAAGGAAAACATAAATTGTGCTCAAGACAATAAATGAGACAACTGTTATGATTATGTACAGATCCTATCTTTTGGGAATGTTGCCTGCCTCCCTGAACCCCAAAAAGACAGTTACTGGCTGTGCATTTCTCTAGTGTTAGAGTGGGCTGAAAGAAGAAATTCAAAGGGCTGAAGTCATGTATGTCAAGTGACTGCTGTCTTACATATACATAGCATGTCTCCTTAACCCTAAATGACTGATGTGTGATTGTGAGGAAAGTGAAAAAATTATTACAGTAATGTAGTCCACTTTGTTCCTCCCAGACAGTACACTGACCCTACACAAGCTATAGCAAACTTCTTTGTACACTTCTGAGGTGTGTGAGAAAAGTAAAAGAAACAATGACCATACTGTCCCTAGCCCAAACACAAGCTATAATGACCTCCTGTGCACACTTGTAAGGTTTGACTGTGATGAAAGTTAAAGAAGTAATGACCACATAATCTCCACCCCCCACAAAACATACAACTTTTGGTACATACTTATCTGAGCAGGGCTGGTTTTAGAATGGGAGAGGTAGATAGCAGAAGCCATCAGTAAGTCCAAGTCAAAATCCATTTATACAGTCAGGGGAGTGGGATCCACCAGACTGCTAGAAGATCTAAGTGTCTGAATGTTCTGTGATATATTTTATGCATAACTTTTTAAATATTATTACCTGTTAACTGCATTTTTTACTGATATCCAGATGTGTAATGTATGTCTCATGGCATTACTGAGTGTGTGCACAGATAAAAATCACAAACACATGCAGAAGCCATAGCAGTACTAGAGTTACGCTTATTTCATCAGATAGCAATGCATTGTACATCACTGGTACTGCCACACTAGATCGGTAACTGTGTTTAGCAGTCATCAAACAGAAGTAGAGGTAAGTCACTTTTATTTATCTCATTGAGGAGTAATATATCCCTGCCACTGTCCCTGATTTCACAGACAATCCATGATTTTGCCTCATAATTTTGCTCCGTCCCTTGTTAAGTTTGATCTACTGGTAAATCATTTAAGATTACAGACAGTCAATAAATCAGGAGATCAGAGTTTTATACCTCTTATTGTCAAAAACATGCATGTTGATGAAAAATGTATTATTCTATTAACTTTGTAAGTGAATTAGAGTAATATTTAAAACATGTTCCTGATTTTGAGTCACTATTATTTTTGGATTTTCTCAGAATTCTTGATCAAAGAAATTTAGAGTTATAACATCTGGTGTTCTGACAGTATTTATAAATCTCCCTGAAAGAGAAAACCATTCCTGAAGACTGGAAGCATCAGCTCTTCTCAGAATATAAGGTAGGCACTGGGATCAGTCAATCTGGGCTGTTCATCTCTGTAGTGCTTACTTTGCTCTTGTTTATTATCACTTTTATCCGAACAGGGTCGTATCACAGACCTATTCAGGTTAAAAATCTTAATTAGAAAATTAATGCATTTTTCTCCTAATTTTTCCCACCTAGCAGCAGCTTTTTTGGGTCCTCCACACAATCAAGGATGATTAAGCCCCCCCCCATGCTGCCACATGTTTTGCAGGCACCTAAACCTGGCTATGTTATTAGTTTTAGTGGAGAGAATGCTACTTGATAAAACACTGTTACTATAACCAGAAATATTTGGAATTTTTAAGGAGATATGAATAAGAGTTATTATTACCCACTTAGTTTGACGGACACATTACAAAATATCAAGATAAGATAACTTGCTGTGGTTGAGGATTCGCTGGTGCCTAAAGACGGTTATGAGTAACAATGTGTTTATTTTCAGCATGACTGAGGCCCCTTGGCAAGTGACAGACAAAATAGTCATAGCAAAACGGTTCAATCAGTGCAAAACCACACAACCGTGATCAACTGACTGGGCAGAACAACTGTTATTATTTTCATTTCTTAACTGGAAATATCCACCTGGCAAATCTCCCTATTTATTAGATTCTCAAGGAGGAAACTCCAAAAACATTATCTTATATAATTCATTATACATGATGAACATGTTTTCAGATGTTAAATTTAATATCATATAATATTCATTTATTGTGAATTTAAACTATACTATATGTAACATCAGATGTCATTTCAATGTTTGTTAGACAAAAGTACAATAATCTATTTGTGTAAGTTTAGAAATGCAGCCATATTAAAGCAGGCCTTCATATTTTGCATACAGTTTCAGTGAATGCACTTTCAATCAGTGAAAATAACCTTCAGTCAAGAATACTGATAAGAATAAGATGTTCCATCAGAATGTACAATACACTGAGTGCAGGCAAACAGATTTTGTTTGGATACTACAAGGATTGGGAACCAAAGTTAAAGAGGTGTGTAGAAATTTATAGGGTTTTGGTATTATTAGAAGATACTTCAGACACAGTTACTGCGTTTGGACTGATACGCAGAACGTCATTGCAGTGCAGTCCTCAGAAATTTGGTACAGACACTCGAGTAGGTGCAGAAGTCAGATAAAATAGCCAGCATACCAGAATATTAATTATATTTTTAGGAGGAAAGGAAAATGAGTGCAGAAGTTACGGACTTAATAACATTCTGAGTACATAATTTACAGACAGTATAATGAGTGCAGAAGCTGCAAACTATTTCAGTATATCAGCACTATTAGAGACAGTAAGATTTGACATTCTGAGTACAGCATTTACAGATAGTATAATGAGTGCAGAAGCTACAGACATTAAGATTCGATTCCGATATGGATACTGTTGACATCTAACGCCACTGTACATAATAAAACATTCTTAACCAAACTACAGTGTATGCAGACTTTTATTCTAAAAGGTATTAGAAGATTTGTCACATAAAGGAGAGACTGGCATCTGTTTAGCACGGTTCTGGGTAATTAACAGCTAAAGACATTCATTCCAGTCACAGGTTTGTAGGAGGTTAATAGGCTAATGGTCCAAGAGCCCTTACAAGCCTAGCCATATGTATCCCGAGTTGCCCCAATTCTCCATAGGTAGGAGAGCAAAGTTCACAGAGATAATTAACATTGACTGCCTCTGTCCATGAAAGACATGGGTGCCACCACAGGAGTGAATGTACGGTCACCCATCCATTGATCTAGGTTACGTTTGAAGAGGTCAGGGAGTAGCTCTCCTTCATGTGAATGGGAAGCTTGCTTCAGAGAAGAGATGATTTCTAGGAGATGTATCTTTCTCTCCAGCATGATCTGTTCATGTCAGAGACTAGGTTAAGATCCATGGAGTGAGTGACCTTCATGCAATTTGATTTACAAATGTGTAGCATTTCCATCAGGGCTGGGTCAGTGACTGCCCTGTAAGCCAGGCAAAGGTCGTCCCTCAGCAGCCTGTAGAAGACAGAATACGGTGACAGAGCTTTCAGTCTTTCTCAGTAGCATTTGTTTTGAGGACCCTGTACTTTCTTGGTGAGAAACAGCTGTGGTTTCTCAAGTTGTTGTAGGTGTCTGGTTAGATATGTGCAAAAGGGAGTATTGTACTCAATTAGAGTATAATTGAATATTAATATCCTTAGACATAGATGCAATGCCTTTACTTATGAGATGTGCCAAATAGAAGGATTTCCTTACCACTGTGGATATGTGGTGCTTGAAGTTCGGATTGCTATCAGCCTGAGTATCCAGATTCCATACAACTGGGTCTACACTTAGGGTGATGCTGTCTATATTGTATTTAACATGGATGTTAGCTTTCCCAAATGGAATAATAATGTTTTTGTTTTTTTTTTTTGCATTTAGCTAAAATCCATAGCTTTGACACCAATCATTTGTCTGCATTAACCCATTCTGCAGTATATTACCATCACTAGGGGACTCATTGATTGCTCCCAATTTGCAGTCAGCAAACTTGGTCAGCCACAGGCTGTCCGCATTTGCCTGGACTTCTGAGAAGACCACTGTGGTACGCCACTGGTGACTGGTCTTTTGCTAGAGGTGAAGTCACCCACTTTGACAGTGTGTGTCCTGTCGGTAAGCCAACTGGCTACCCATCTGGTGACATAGAGGTTACTAACCAATTGAGAGAGTTTCTTAATAACAAAGAGTGGGGGATTGTGTCAAATGCCTTGGCTAGGTCAACATAGGTGATATGCATTTTCTTTTCCTTGTCCCTGGCCTTGGTGACTTTCTCAAAGAAGTCATCCAGGTTTAACATACATGCTCTACCCTTTACGAATCCAAAAAATTGGGTTGGGTCCAGAGTTTGGATATTACCTATGTCCTTGTTGATAAGGGCCATTATGATTCTTTCTATGGCCTTGCAGATGAAGCTAGTCAAGCTTATGGGTCTATAATCACCAGATTTGGTTGATGTTCACCTTTATACAGAGTGATTACTGTTACTATCCTCCATTCTGGCAACACATAGCCAGTCTGCAGGCTGTGGTTAAACAGGGCTCCAAGTGAATCTGCTAGGTCATGTTTTAAGTTGTTTAAAAGGCAATCTGGGATGTTGTCTGGTCTGAATGATGCTGTGTTTTTGGCCTTGGAGAGTGCAGACATGACCTGCTCTCTTGAGATAATAGGCTGAGAAATGATGGCAGCTGTACTCTAGTGGATGACCAGTGGGGGCAGGGGGTGAGGTTTGCTGCAAACCTGTCAGCTAGCAGATTGGCTATTTCCTCTAGTTGAGTATGGGTGTTGCCATCCACAACCAGTTCAGCGCATAACTGGGTATAACTGTTTAGATTTTGGATGTAGTTAAAGAATGCCTTGTGATTATCCTTAACCTGGGAGACTATTTTTGCTTTGTAGTTAGCTTTGCAGGACTTGACAAGATCTCTAATTTGTTTGTTTGAGCTATAGAGGGATTTTTTTTCCTCTGCTGAACCAGTTCCTTCTTGCTTTTGGACATTAGTTTCTTTCTTTTGTTGTATAGCCTGTTTATACTATAAGTCCACCAGGGTGGCTTGTTTTTCCAGCAAGACCTGGTTTTAATCCAATCAGGTACAGCTTGTTCTATACAACTGCTAAAGTGGTTATACAGGGTGTTATTGTACACCTCTGCCTAGGAGTTTGTGTTATCTGTGTTTGGGTGGGCTTTAAAGCTTCTTATGTCATTGCTTAGTAGGAGGTAGTTTGTCTTGAAAAAAGCTTTTAAAGATTTTGAGTTTGATGGGGTATCTGGCATTATAATTACATCAAAAAAGTCTGATTTATGTTCCGATCTTACCAGGGAGGATATAAGACAGTGGGGGTACAATGCTCTCCCATGTTAGTGAATACTATGTCTAGGACATTTGAGCCACTTGTGGGTGTGTTGAATTGTTGTTCTAAAGCATTTGAATTGACAAAGTCCAAGAACCTTTGAGCCAGCATGTTTGTAGTCATGTATGTTTTCCAGTCGATGGTAGGATATTTAAAATCACCCATAAATAAGGTGTTTGACTTTATAAGTGACTCCAATAAGTGCAGGTGTTCAGTATGCGTTTCCTTGTTCATGGTGGGAAACCTATAGCTAGCTATGTTGTGGTAGGGGATTTTCCCCATGGTTAATTGATCATGGAGTAACTTAAGAAAGTCATACTGTTTGACCAGTTTTTAGGTGTACTTATCCTTAAGAAGATGGATACACCATCTCCTTTGGTTCTTTCACACTCAGTTTGTGGTCTGAACGTATGGAAGGCATTGTAGCCCTGCATGGAAGGGGTGCTTTTGGCAGCTTTGCACCATGTCTTGGTGACTGCACAGATGTTTAGCATCTTCCAAGGTGAGGAGAGCTTCCAGGGAGTGCAATTTCCTATTTAAACTCCTAGTATTAAGTTGCAGTACGTTGAGTGTATCTAGAGAAGATTTGTTACTCTGGGAGGTTGATTATTTTGACAGTGCCTAAAAAGGGCACAGTAGAAGTGGCTAGTGCCTTTGCCAGTAACCAAAAGCTAGAGGAAACAGGTGCAGACCATCTCTGGCAAAGCAGTGTGGCCTGTCGACCATATCCTCCCAGCCTGATAGATATTGGAGCCCCTTGGACTGACACCAGAAGCTAAGTCGATTGTTAAAGTCGATCATTTTTTGTTTGTATTGTGGCATTATCCTTGGGAAAGGTAGAATGCTGCTTAAGGAAGGCTTATACCTGCCTGTGACACATAATCTGAGAGCTCAGTCATGTCTGTCTTCATATAGTCCAGAGAGGTATGTCTGAGTCATTTACCCCCCCATGGACTATGAGGGAGTCATACTGATACTTGTGGTTGAGTGACTTGAGTGCATGAGTGACTTAATAGATCCTGGCACCTGGCAGGCAGCTAAATATAACCCACACCTTATACAGCCTGGTGAGGGGGACATCTATGTGCCTCACTATGGAGTCTCCTGTGACCAGTACATTGTATTTTGTGGTGTTACGCCTTATGGGTTTATTTGTTGAGATACTGGTGTGTGTGTGTTATCGTGTGCAGTGGTTTTTTGCACTGTTGCGTGTGTAAATGGTTTGTGGAGGCACGATTTGGAAGGCCTCTGGTCTTTTGGTAAGTTACTAGTGAGTATCTCTGCATATGTGGGTTTGTGTGTTCTGTCATTAGTTAGTGTGGGAAGTGATATGTGTGTGCTGACAACCTGTTTGTCATTTAATTTCTCTATGTGAGAGAGTCTTGCCTCCAATTTAATAGTATAACTACATCTCTCACATAAATTATTTGTTTGTTTCAGGAGTAAGTGGTTGTCAGTATACATGAAACAATTGCTACATTGCCTCAGGAAGCCCATGTCCCTCAGCCTGGCCAGAGAGATGATGGGAAACTGCCCATCCATGACAGCAAGTTCTTACTGTATGTTTTTATTAGGGAAGGGAATGGGTTAATTTGACAGGAGTGTGCTAGCAGCTCAGAGAATATAAGAGGGACCTATACTATGTGTAGGCTAAGGTTGAACAACAAACCAGTGTTGACCAGTGGACAACTGAGTTGCTTCTAGAGCAGCAGAAAGGCTTGAAAGGGTTTCACTAACAATTTTGGAAAAACTAATCTTCAAGGCTTTTGTGTCTATACAGACACTGCCACCCCCTTCTGCATGGAGAGCAGCTTATTACAAACACAAGGCTTAAACAAAAGCAAAGACTAACGAGCTTTAAGCTAACTACCAATCAGGAAAGCACACAATAAGCCTTCCATCAGCAATCCCAAACTCAGATAGGTTAGTTCAGCACACTTCTGCCACAAGAGTACAGAAAGAAACCTTCTTAATGTAAATAGCTGGTTTGGAGCCCAAATGTAAGAAGACCACACACTAGCTACAATACAACAGCCCTAGAATTTACAGATACAATGTAAAACAGTGCAATTAATTATTAAAGCGGCAGTAGACAGTATAGTTTTTTTTTTTAGAAAAGTACAGCAAAAAAAAAAAAAAAGCAGTAAATAACTTAATTGTTTGTGTCTTTCGGCTTTTCCCGGTTAGGGATCGCCACAGCGGAACTCCGGTCCGCTAATGATTGGCAGTAGAGTTTTATGTGCTGGCTTGCCGGGCCTAACTCACAACCTTCAACGAAGGGACGCCCATTCACGCATGTCACCACACAGAAGACGCTCTAACTGAGAATCGAACGGGCAACATTTAACTGTGAGGCGACAACGCTACCGCAGCACCACCACTGCAGTATGTAACTTAATAAATTCCTAAAATGTAGTTGCAATTAATAAGAGAAATGCAGTAAAATACTTATTTTTGTCTTTTCAATAATGGATTGCTACAGGTGAAAGCAGATTCTCAGCACTCCTAAGTAAAGCTGCCAAATGATGAGCAGCTCTGAGCAATTATGTCAAAGCCTGCACAAATGCGAGCCTTAAATATGAGCATAGAAGAACAAGTTTTAAGCTAACTACTAATCAAGAAAGCACACAGTAAGCCTTCCACCACCAATCCCCAACTCAGATAGGTTAGTTCAGCACACTTCTGCCACAAGAGGGGAGAAAAAAACCTTCTCAATGCAGAATAGCTAGTTTGGAGCCCAAGTGTAAAAAAAAACGCACAAACTAGCTACAGCAGTTCTAGAACTAACATATACAATATAAAACAGTGTAATTAGCTACTTAAAGCAGCAGTAGACAGTACAGTTTTTTTAGAAAAGTACAAAGCACCTTCATCTGTCATTACCCGGTCTGTGCTCTGTGCTAATTTAAATTATTTCCTACACCAGACTTACTCTAACTATTCTGCTCTATCCCATCTGTTTTTTCTTATTCTTTACTGTCCATTTATGTAGCATACTCTTTTTTGACCCCTGTCTGACCAACTACATCCTCTACCTACGGCATCAGCTGCTAGGTACCCTGTGCTGTCCCCACTCCTACTGTGTACCTAGTTGTCCTGCATGTACTATATTAAGTTTTTTCTCTCCTTTTCTGGCACTGCAGGGACAAATTCCATCCCACTTTCACTATATTAAGTTTTTCTCTCCTTTTCTGTTACAGCTAGGATGAACACTGTACTTATATGGGCTGCTCTTCCCATCTCAGCTCACTTGGACTACATTCTTTCTTCTGGATTCCCCAACATCCTACTGCCAGTCAACAAAGATGAGCCTCCCAGTTTACACTCAGTGTAGGTGGCGACCTAAATTTTTTCAGCTATTTCATTACTGCTAAACTTTTTGTAGTGTTAGTGGCTTGCACACTTGCGGACCTACCTCGTAGATGTCTCTATTCCCCGTTTTGTCTCCCAATTTGTGTTTAAGGGATTATAGCTCTGTCATTCCCCTCTGAACCCACTAGATGGCAGTATACACCAAGGCTGAATAATTCGTACTGCATAGACATATCTAAAATTATAAAGGTAAGACTCCTACTAACCCCTCCCATTTATATTACTACCTTTTTCCCAGCTTAGTGTGCTCTTGTACATACATGAGTAGCCTAAACCCCCTTGTCCACACGGGACTGTAGTCTCTCACATATTCAATCATCCCCTTTAGAAATTGTTTTCCCACTAATCAATTTACCTGCCAGCAGTTTTTTTTTTCCATTGTAATACCTGATGGGTTTTTTCTGCACATCTGCCTCCTCCTGCTGGGCTAATCTGCTCCATTCGCCCTTGCTGTGCTCGGGCTCACTCCGCTCCCCTACCCCACCCCCATATCAATTACATTTATAGCTAACCTTGCCACACCCACCTCCCTCCAATCACACACCTCATTCCACTTACTTCCTCCCACATACCCCACCAATTATCACTGCTGCAACCTACTTGATTACCAATATAGACTCCATCACTTACTTTCAGTTACTCCTCCTACTTCCACTCACCTCACTTCCTACCTCCACACCCTCCCCTTTACATCTACCTCCCACCTCTTACAACCACACTCCTCCATATATCTGCATCCCTACTTAATCTTTATCCCTACTTATCTTCACTGTCCCATACATCCTACTTTATCACTACTTATCTTTATACTCCCACACTTTCTACTTTATCTCTACAGGCCTACCAACACCTCCCTATCTTAACTTCTTTCCCACACCACTCATCCTGCCCTTCTAATATTCCATACTTCACTATTATGCCTCTTATATCCCACATCTTTCTTCTCTTATTTACTCTTTACTTCCCTGTTCTTCTAAGTTTATTCTCATTTCACTCAATCTACTTACCTCCCACACCCACCTCCCCAGCTACTCCACAATCTGCTGTAGTCTATACGCAACTGATTTAATTTTACAAATGAAACTGGTTATCTTATCTCTACCTCAAAGCCATCCTTGCAACTATGTCCACAAATATCTCCAAAACTCGAAAAAGAAGCCCCTACCTACTTCTCTCCCTCCTCTCTATAGTCTAGTCCTTTGTGGTGACATGCAGCCTAACCCTGGCCCTCCTCCTCCTTCACAAAACTCCTCCATCGCTAAAAAATTCCTAAATTTTACCACAATCAATCTCCAAAGCATAAGAAATAAAATTCCTCAACTGCATGCATGGCTGAGTCAATATAAGCCTGACTTTACCGCCATCACTGAAACCTGGCTAAAACCATACATCAAAGATTCTGAATTTCTACCCCCTTACTATTCCTGTCTTAGAGCTGACAGACTGCATAAAAAAGGTGGAGGCATTGCATTACTATATCCAAACACCTTCACAGTAATTCTATATACTAAAGCTATTACCCTCTTCTCCACAGCAGAGCTACTAGTCACCTTTCTGAAAATCAGTCATCATAAAAAACCTTTGTATCATAGTCATATATATTCCCCCAGGCAATAATGCTCCTATTCTAGAAGAAATACTTGCCTGGGCAAACAACAACATAAAAAATGAAAGCATCATCCCAGGTGACATTAATATTAACTGGCTTGATATCTCCAACAACAGCCCCTCTACCAATGTCAACCTCCACAACTATACTCGGCTAATCTGTGATATAACCAGACCTGACAGTAAGAATAACAAAGGTACTATCTTGGATTGGATCATGGTTTCTGGATGATGGGGTATGCAATGGAGGAGGCTGCTAGTTGTACGTATTCTGCAGGTAAGTTATCTGGGGCGTTGGTAGAAGGGTGGGAAGGTGGTAGTGAGTTTAGCGATAGTGTCAATAAAGTATGTGTCAAAAATTGAGGCCAATTCAAAGGGCATTTTTTTTTTCTGGGTTTGGTTATGGATTATTGTTGGTTCTTGGATGGAGAAGAGAATTGATTGCACCCCATCAGCATTCTCCTCAATAGGTCCATTCAGGAATCTTGCATACCTGATATCTGGAAAAAGCATTTGTTCTCCCACTTCACAAAGGCAGCAACAACTCAGACATTTCAAACTTCTTTCCCCCATCTCCAAAATACTAGAGAAATGCATACATACTCAGCTCCTTAGTCATCTGGTAAAACACCAAATCCTTTCCCCCACGCATCATGGCTTTAGGCCAGGACATAGCACTAACACTGCCCTCATTGCCTTCTTAGATACACTAAATAGAGCCTGAGATGCTGGCTCCTTAGTCTCTGCACTCTTTCTTGATCTATTAAAAGCATTTGACACAATTTCCCAATCCCTTCTGCTTACCAAACTCTCCAACCTAGGATTATCTCCACCTACCTTACAATGGTTCACTAACTACCTTGGCAACAGGCAACAATCTACTATACGGCAGCGCTCATCTTCCCCTTTCATCAGTACAAACACAGGTGTACCCCAGGGTTCAATACTGGGTCCCTTTTTATTCACTGTATTTGTCAATAGCTTTCACACCACTCTCACGCACAGTACTGTTATCCAATATGCAGATGACTCCACTGTTATCTCCTGCTCTAAATCGGTCACTGCACTACAGCAACTTACCCAAGAAGCATTTACCACTACCGAAACCTGGATGTCTCAGAACCATTTTGCCCTTAACACCAGTAAAACAAATCTCTTAATATTTACCCCCACAAATTCTAGCCCTGTTAACAAGTCACTTTTCTATGTTCACTCCCAAAACAACACTATCATTGAAGTTGTCCCAAACATCAAATTGCTTGGTGTCATCATCGATGATAAACTAACTTTTGACCTTGACATCTACAGCAACATCAAAAAAACCATCAAAGGCTAGAATCCCTTTATAGGCACAAGTATTTTCTTTGCCTCACTGCTAAAAAGACACTTGCCTCATCATTCCTGCTTCCAACTCTCTTATATGGCACCCCAATCTTCACCAATCTACAGTCCTCCCTGAAAACAAAACTAGACTCATGCTACAACAAAGTCGCTAAATTTGTTACTAATGCAAAATTCTCCTCCCACCACTGTTCCTCTCTGCACCAACTGAATTGGCTCGAATCCCCTCACTATCTCACTTAACTACAACTAACTACAGCCCATAAACATATCTACCACCCAGCTAGCGGCCCTTCTCTCTCCTCCATACTGACCATGTACCATCCTAATCGACACCTCAGGTCTGAAAACAAAATGTTACTGACTGTCGACAAACCCAAACTCTCAGTCAGACAAATGTTTTATTCTTTTACTGTCTCTAAACTATGGAATAATCTCCCTCCTTCACTCAGGACTACCAGTAATCCTACTTCCTTTAAAAAATCCCTCAGACTACATCTCTCCTCTCACTGGCTATGCACCTGGACCCCAACAAACAACCTCAAATCCTGACTTCATTCAATTGCTGCTTTTTCCTCCCCTCTTCTGTACTACACTTACTCCTTCTACTACCACTCTGGTTGGACGTTTTCCCTCCTGTAGCCTGTCTGAAGATAACTCTCCTCTGCTAAAAAAAAAATATATATATATATATATATATATGTAATTTTGTATTTATTGTCATATTTAGGTATGATCTGAATGTATTTTGTTTTTATCTCCATATCTATACCATTATTACAAACAATATCATTGTTGTTCTTACAGTTTGATTGTACTACTACCTCTCAATATATTTTGTTCTTGCTGTGTTTATATGTCTTTGTATCAATTAATGTAGAGCTCTGTGATTTGAATGTATCCTGTTTTTACCTCCATACCTATACCATTATTGCAAACAGTATCACTTTTTTTCTTACACTTTGATTGTACTACTACCTCTCTACATATTCTGTTTTTGTTGTGTTTATATGTCTTTGTATGTAATTAATGTGGAGCTTTTCTCCCCGGGCCTCCACTGAAAATGGGCTCATTTAGGCCCAGTGCACTTTCCCGGTAAACAAATGCAATAAATAAATAAATTGCTAAAATGCAGTTGCAATTAATAAGAGAAGTGCAGAAAAATGCTTATTTTTGTCTTTTCGGTAATGGATTGCTGTAGGTGAAAGCAGATTTTCAGCACGCCTAGAAAAATCACCAAACAACAAGCAGCTCTGAGTCTCATTCCAGTTTCTGTCAGTTATTTCCATTTCGTTCGAGGATTTTACAATCATATCAAGTCTTACAGTAGCAAGACATCATAGATGGGGGGCAGTAAGTAATTCCCAAAACCCTATAGCAACCTTGCAAATCTGTCAGCAGTTAGACTATGTGTATTTTACAGAGCAGCAGTGTTCCTTCAGAAACTCTACAGTAAAGTCTCAAAAGAACTTCGGACTCTCCAAGGTATCAGTGTAAAATACATTATCCAGTTAACAGCAATGTATCAGAAATCTTTCTCCATCTTTAAAACAGACAACAGACTTTCAAGATTCCAGTGTGATGTCACAGAGCCAAGAAAATCTTTACAAGAGGGAATTTGAAAAAGCTGTGAGACACCTGACTGCCTTCTTAAAGCAACTTCAACATTCCTTATGTAAGCATTAATTTTTGTTACAATTCGTTTTCTAGCTAAATCAGACAGTAAATCTCAAAAAAGATTTAAGTATATTAGTAAATGTAAATTGTATAAATATGTTGCAAATAGTACTTCTGCAGTAAAGACACCAGTAAATGTGTGTTTAAAATTAAAAATTGGGTAAGCAGTCTAAAAAAAAAAAACGTGCTCCAGAAATGTTCATTTAAATTTCAGTGTTATTATTCAGGAGTGTTAAATCTTTCTAGACGCAAAATGGTTAAAACACAGAGGTAAACTTTCATGAGTGAGATAACAGACACAATTTCTCATGATGTGCAGTATGATTCACCTTCTAATGTCAGTATGGTTTCAGACTTAAACAACATTCAGATTGTAACAAATTCTAGTTTACAATATTCAGAAATCTGTGTAAATGCTACAGCATATGTAATTCAAAATACATAGTTAAGTCACAGTATTGCAAATACAGAGATAAACACAGTCAGTGTATACAACAGGCAGATTTCCAGACAAAAAAACACAAAGCAAACATTTACAATGTCTCAAGTTCACATTATTTCAAATCCAGATGTCCAGGATGTAATAAATTCTAGATGGTGTAGGGGGTGGATAAGAAGGATCAGAGTGCATATTTGGATCAGTTTGATAAAGCAATCACCAGCATAAATGATATACAGACTTCATGGCAAAATAAAGAATAAATGCATACCATAGCTCAAGTCAATGTTATTGCTAGTATTTTTGGGCAAAATAAACACATACCATAGCTCAAGTCAGTGTTGTTGCCAGTTCTATAAAAAAGGATTTTCATCTTATCTGTAAAGAGTGTGACAGTCCTGCACCAAACCAGATTATTTATCTGTCATTGTTTAAGGTTGGGAGAAATGACAATATTTCATTGTTTACAGAAAAGAAATTATGGAATAACATACTGATTAATGCAGACACATTAATTTCAGTTACAAATAGACCTCTACTAGAAGACATGAGTGCAGTTATGTCAAGATTTGAAGGGTCAAAGGTTATAGCAGTCAGCATTTCTGAGTGTAATAGTAATGTACTAGGTGTGGACATGTCATCAGAGTTACATGTTTTAGACTTCAGTAACAAAATTTCATGGAAAAATAAAAATACTACAGAATATACATAAGTTAACATATGACACTTGTAAGAATTTGTATGCAGTATATTGTGCAAATATAGAGAATTTAAAAAAAAATGGTTATGACAGGAACAAACAGTTTCATGGGTTAAAGATAAAATATATTTTGTTTCAGCTGCCACATATGAAGTGCAGGCAGTCAAGTTACCACATATTCAGAAACAGTATCTTATTCTCAGAAAAGCAAAGACAGACTGGAATTCACTTTTATGACCAGTAAGAAAAAAGGTAACAGTTTCAGGCTAGTACCATTCTGGAAGCACATATTGTGTATGGTATACCAGAAATGACAGTCAAGATAATTTGCAGAATAAAGGGTTTACAGTTACTTAATTGTTTATGTTATTGTTTTATTTAACAGACATTGTGAAGACCTTTAAATTATAGTAGTAAAGTGTTGCAATGCATAAATAATATTTTGATATTGACAGAGAAAGAAGAGCATTTACAGATATTAAATGATGTTTTGCTAGTTTACAGAACATAGAATTTTAAGACAGTGTTACATTTTAAAAGTGACAGTAACGTCAAAAGTTCAGATCCCATGCAAGAAAAAAGTGTAGCACAAATATTATGTGTCGTTAAAGCCCACAGGTTCAGATCTAATCTTCGGAAAAGAATGCAATGTAATTTTACTACATGAAGAAACTTCACTTACTTGTATAAAGGACAGACAAGTAAAGTTCCAAAATCAGATCAGTTCAATTCTAGTAATAAATGTGTATATGTAAACAGTTCAAGATTGCATATATTTCATGCAAAAATCACAGTTTACCAAAATACCAGAGGCACAGACTTACAAAACTGAGTTATCAGATTACAAGTTATGTCAGTGAGCCGAATTAAAGACACTACTGTATGCTATAAAGCAGTATGGTAAAGATCAGTTAAATATTATTAGTGACAGTTTTATGCAGTAACAGTTCTTACTATTTATCCAGAAACATTATGGACAGTAATCATAAATCTTTGCAGCATTCAGTAGTATTGAAAGAGTTAAATGATGTCAGTTAAAGGAAACATGTAAAACAGTGAGCAGTGACCCTCACACTGAATAAATTATTTTGTAAATTATGACCTAAGGGTCACAGAGTAAACATAGAAAATTCAACAGTTAGGATTAATTTTATAAAGGTGCAAAATTGCAAAAAAAAATGTTGAAATATTAAAACAGTCTCAGACTACTACTTTAGTTTAATTTGACATTATGACAGGGAAAAACAATGCCACTGAGGTTTCCATTTGATTTAATAATGAAGTTACAGCCTTTCCACTTCACTGTAGTACATTATCAGTTCAGTTACAAACTTGTAAGAATGTCTTTGTTAGTAGTATAGGTCTAGTTCATTATCAGTTTGCTTACAGACGTACAACAGTTTATTAGTAGCATTTGTTTATTTCATGCAGAAAATGGTAAATAAAGTCAGGGTATCAAGCAATGCTATGCAAATTTTATTTTAAGGACTTGATACTGCTTTTTTTCTGTGCTTTGCAGATACTGTTACAAAAAGACACACTGTCAGCTTTGGATATTTAAATAATTTCCAGTTTGGTTTTCCAGAATGCATGTTTTTTTTAATAGAGTAAAAAAATATTACATCAGTCACCCCACCCTTGCACAGGCGATGGGGACATTTTGGAAGGCCTAAGTGTAAAAGGGACACAGTAAAGGACACTTGGGCATTAAGGTGGCTCTACCAACACCTCAGCAGTGATAGGGACAATGCAGAGTAAGGCCTAAAACTTGAGAAAAAACTGTGATGTACATATCAGGTACCTACAGAAAAACAAGACAAGCCAAGACAGAAGTGAAGATTGTTGGATTTTTTCAGTTCTGTATAGTAACTCTGTTTCGATTAATTAAAGAAAGTATTTTTTAAAGTTAAAATGTGTATCCAACAGATGTGCATTTATACAGATTAGAGTTAAATCAGCTATGCAAATGTTTTTATGTTTTTAGACAGTTGTATAACGGTTCTAGTTTTTAGTTTATTTTTTATCTATGTTCAGATAATACTGACAAGAATAAGATATTCCTTTACTAATAGTTTAGTTTCCAGAATGTAACATTTACCATATATAAGTTTATGGTTTTATCTTTCAGATAATACTGGCAGAAAAAGAGTTCTTTTAGTATTAGTTTAGTTTGTTTCCAGAATATAACATTTTTACAGAACTGTTTTAAATATTCTGTATAAATATGTATAAGTGCAGTGTACATTTCAGTCAAGTTTCAGAATATGATATTCATAGTGAGTTATGAGTTCAGTATAGTACATTTTAATCAGATTTCAAATTATAACATTCATACTCAATTATACATTTCTAACAACATTACTAGACAGTTTACAACATGCAGTTACATCACACTTCACATTATTCAGTCATTAATTTTAAGGGTAAAGTGACATAATTATTTGTAATAGACTTATTGAGGTAAGTTATAGGGTAACTCAAACTTGTGATATTGTCTATTTCATGTCTGCTCATGTCATTTGTAAATATCTCATCTGTAATATGTCTTCTTTGTTATTACTTATCTGTCTACCTTGGTAATATGCCTTCTTTGTTATTACTTATTTGTTTACCTTGGAGCTTTTCTCTCCGGGCCTCTACTGAAAATGGACATTAATCCAGTTGGACCATCCCGGTCAACAAATGTAAAATAAATAAATATGAAGAATAAGTAATAGTAGTTATTTAATGTATTCAAGGCATAACAGGTCAGGTTTAATTTGTTTTAATTTACAGAACACACTGCATATTTCTTAATACATTAGACAGAAAGTTAGAAAGCCAATGACATTGTATGCAGATGTATAGATCAGAAATACAGAAAGCATAGGTTTTAGTAAAGGTACTTCTACTATTACAGCACATAGATATTTAAATGATGTTCATACACAAATTTAAAAGGCAGACATCTATTTCAGCACATAGAAATTAAAAAGGTAAATAGACAGGATTATTAGTACCAAATCGAGCTGAAGATTTACAGAAACAAGGTAATAGAGTTTATAGTAATTATGCTTCAAGATACATATATTATAGATGTAAAAAAAGAGAGTTTACCAGTTATAACACATTAAATAATTGCCCAGGTACAATTAAATCATAAAGTTAAAAGACCTCAATCCAAACAGACCATAAATGCTCAAGTGACACCTCGTGGGCAAAATTAAAATTGCAAGTTTATTTACCAGATAAAGAAAAATGTTTTATATTTGTTCTAGTGATCATTATGGTATCCTTTGCAGCCACATTAATAGATTTATAAAGTAATTACAGAAGCAAATCTATTTCAGCAGCTTCAGAGACAATTATTATGGAATAAATCTTACACAAATATAGTTAGTAGAATAGACCTTGCATAGGCCTGAACATATAAGGATAGGCCTGTGTCTTAATTTTATATTTCGTGTTTTAAAGTAACTACAGAAATAGATACCTATGTTCAGGTATCTCCAGAGGAATTGTAATATCATGTATCATTTAAATGTAGTTTGTTAGACAAAAATGCAGTATTCCTTTTGCATAAGTCTAGAAATGCAGCCATATTAAAGCAGGCCTTTGCATTTTTCATACAGTTTCATTAAATGCACTTTCTATCAGTGAAAATAACCTTCAATCAAGAATACTGGTAAAAATGAAATGTGCTAACAAAATGTGCAGCACACTGAGTGCAGACAGATTCTGTTTGGGTGGTACAATGCTTATAAACTAAGGTTAAAAAGGCATGTAGAAATTTACAGGGTTTTAGTATTATTAGAAAATACTTCAGACACGGTTAGTTAGTTCGTTTAGATTGGTATGCAGAAAGTCATTGCAGTGCAGTCCTCAGAAGTTTGGTATAGACACTTGAGAGTGAGTGCAGAAGTCAGGTCAAATACCCAGCATTCCAGAATATTAATTATATTATTCAGGAAGAAAGGAAAATGAGTGCAGAAGCTACATATATAATAACATTCTGAGTACAGAATTTGCGGACAGGATAATGAGTGCAGAAGCTGCAGACTATTTCAGTATATCAGCACTGCTATCAGAGACAGAAGATTTGACATTCTGAGTAGAGAATTTGTGAACAGTATAATGAGTGCAGAGGCTAAGTACATTAGGATTTGATTTGGACATTGTTGACATCTACCTCCACTGTATATAACAAAACATTCTTAACAGAACTTAAGTGTTCATAGGTGTGTACTAGCCTAATGGCCCTGGAGCCTTTACAAGCCTAGCCAATAGAATTGCCCTGGCATTGTGCCACCTGATGTTATGTATGCCATATGCAGACTTTTAGTCTAAAAGGTACAAGAAGATTTGTCACATAAAGGAGAGACTGGCATCTGTTCAGCACAGTTTCTGTAGTATATTCCCATGTAAGCAGAGCATGGACATGCTGCACCTCAGAAAATCCAAATCCCATTGTGCCACGCGCTCGAGAGACTTGAACCTCAGCACTGAAATAAATAGGACATGCTGGAGGGACAGATTCATAACCCAGAGGCTCCCTTCACTCTGGAATAAAATCCCAGTCCAGGTTAGGCAGAGTCCCTCATTGACTCTCTTCAAGAGGAATCTTGATGAGTGGATGGGAGATCGTAGGTTTACCCTGGGTATCACTTCTGTGTCACTGTTAGACAGAGGCACAGTATACTAACCTCGGAAAAGGGCATAGCAAAATTAATTTAAAATGGGTGGCGAAACACAAACACACACTGTCTAGGCTTATAAATGCCCTAGGGCAGATAGCCTAGTATGAACCTATGTGTAATCTATAAGGATATGTGAAATGCCAGATCAGTGGTTTCAAAATGCCTGATGATGAAATGATATAAACACAAAAAAGGAGTATTATTGTCTAAAGATGAGTGGGAGCAAGTCTGGATAGCCCCAGACAAACTGAAGATGAGCTTGATATACAAGTAGTATTTCACACCAGAAAATCAATAATAGGTAAGAAACAGAATAGCCAATGCTGGAGGTGCAAACAAGAGAGTTCAGATAACTTACATATGTAGTGGGAGTGAAAGTTAGTTCAGGTTTATTGGAAACACAGACTCATTGTTTCAATAGCATATATGGATTAAATCTGTGCTTAGACTGGAAATTTTGGATATTTGGGTTATTGCCAATGTTGAAACCCCAGTTGTTTTCAACTCTAAAATTCTATTGGAGCCTAGCTTGTGCGGTCAGATTATTTTGTACAAAATAATGGAAGGCAAAGATGAGATTTCCATTAGAGGGTGTTAATCACCTTGTGCAAAAGCACGTGGAATACATTTTATATTCCTTTAAATACTCGAGGCAACAGGTACATATTCCACAAGAATGGCGTACACTTTTTGCCAACCTGGGATCAAAGGATTGCTAGCTATTCCGAATATAGCAGGGTAAGATTACAATATGTTTTATGATTTCAATGAATATACTTATGATTTGAACTAGTTCCTGAGTGGTATTAATTATGTATATAGTTGGCTTTGGGGTCTGTTTTGTGTATATACTGTAGAATATTTTTGTTAAACCAATTTGAATTGTTTTTATCAACAGTTATGAGTTGTTGCATTGTGTATTATAAATGAACAGAATATAGTTTAAAATGTTGGAGAGCTTTCCCTTCCTTTGATTACAGGAAGAGGAAATGAACATTTTACAAAGTGCAGGATGGTTGTAGATAACTAAACCATACTGGGACCAAACTGTAGGAAGAAATTAAACCTCAGGATGGAGTTCATCTGCAAATAAACACAAAGTTTTCCTTTAAGATTACATATTGAGTAACAGAATGTTTTAGTACAGCTTAGCAAACATCATTCATAAATACTTAAACCTGAGTGATCATGTCAGAAGCTTTGGTTAAATAATACTACATAAAGCCAAATTAAAAGTAAAATCTTGTCACACTAATGTTTATTACCAGCTCCATAATCCTATCAATAAACTATCAAACTGAAATTGCATATTACTTTGAACTGCCAAAATCTGACAATTATTTTGACAGCTAATAAAATAAAGTTTAAAAAAACAACTCACAGTTTTGCTATTGCTAAACAATGAGTAAATAAAGCCCAATGTAAAACATCTCAGCTCCACTGAGAACCACCCCCGACATGTCACAGCTCTGCTTAAACAAGCACAACTTGCATATTTCAGAATATTGCTCATTACCACAGAGTACTACGGTGTTAAAATATTTGTCCCATTGGATACAATGCAAATTGGAATGTCACAACAATAGCAGTAGTCCAAAAATGTTCTACAATGCAAAATATAGGTTCATAGGTTCTGTGACGCCCATGCCCTGGCCCAGCAATCAAGGACCCTCAATCTTCACCTCTAACACCAGTGAGGGGTGTCTCATATAGGAGGAAAGGATAACAAATACACACAGTAAAGTGCAATTTCCCTTAAGAGCACACAGAGATCACAGTCAGTCTGGGGCTGGTCACCCCCTTGCTCTCCAGGTCCCCAATAAGACTCCCCACTGGCACAGCTATAGGGTCCAGATCTCAGCCAGCTGGGAAATCTAAAACCTCCAGCACCCTCTCTGTCCAACCAGTGCTTCGTGTCCCTGCCCAAGTAGCTGACACACACACACTTTGAGATAAGAGTTTATACAACCACACAGACACTTCTGGGGAAGGCTGGCACAGGTTCTCCAGCTGTGCCCATTTTACCCAGACTATACGATAGAAATCACTGCCACCTCCCAGCTAATATTTATCAGCTACCCAAAGGCCCTTAAAGGGTGACCAATTATTACTGTGCAATATTATTATTCAATTGGTAGCATCGCCCAGGGCTAAAGCTATAGGAGTGGCTTTGTACAATTTTACCAAAGGCATGCAAGTGCTCTTAAGAGCTTAAATTATCTCTACATAAAACAGCCACAGTTGAAATGTATTAAAATATTTGATAATAAATAATAAAAACACAAGACAATACTTCTTACTACACAGTGTTAGTCAAGAGTTCAGAGATCACAGAGAAATATTTAAAATAATTCAGGAGTACAGTTCTGAATCACAGAAAAACACTTAGTCTAATCTTTCTAGTTTCTAGCTATTTCTAAGAGAAAACACAAGTCTAAGATAACTTGTATATAGAACACAGGCAGAGTGCTGATGAGTTGGATGGTCAAGACAAAAATACTTAAAGCTCTCCGATTCTCTCTGTTTTTAAAATCACATTCCTGGTTCCCATTACATCATTCTTCACACTTCCCTGGGTTCCCAGGCTAACAAAAACTATATTTACATTCTTAACATCTCCTTTTGTTATCTTGCAGCTGGTCAGGAAGCAGAGCAATAAAATATATTTGCATGTTTAAATCTAGCCATTTAACTCTTGGTTAAAACAATAGAAAGAATGTCTTCATCTAGACAGGCTGGAGCCAACTTTAGATCAAAGGGTCACAACATGTTTTACATGGTCAGCAGAGAGCACTGTTGTTACATTTTTTTGCAGTTCCACATCTAACAGCAGTTTTTTTTCCATTTAAGACAACAAGCCTGTGGTTCACATTAATATTTACAGATGACAGAATTATCTCCAAAATTCTATCTGGCTAGGCTGGCAGCCTTCACATTTCTCCTCCCCCCTGGAGAATTCAAGCTAGTTTTTCAAGTGAACCTTGAGAAACGTTGCTTGAGAGAATTAGGTCTATCTGAGTATACCTTACCCTGTCCCCTGTCTTGAGAGCCCGTCTGCATTGGCGTTGCTAACCCCACTGTGGTACTGCACTGATATATCATATGCTTGCAACCCTAGGCTCCATCTTAGCAACTTGGCATTTTGCTGGCTGGCTCTGTTTAACCATATTAGCAGGTTGTGATCTGTCATAACAGTGAATTTCCTTCGATACAGATAAGGCTGAAGTTTCTGCAGTGCTCACACTATGGCTAGACATTCCTTTTTTACAGCTGCATAGCATTCCTCCCTAGGTTGGAGCCTACGACTGAGATAAACCACTGGGTGCTCTTCTCCCTCTGAAGAAATCTGGCTAAGTACAGTCCCCACCCCATGGTTTGAAGCATCCACCTGCACAACAAATTATTTGCTGTAATCTGGACTGGCTAACACAGGGGTGCCTCCCAAAGCTTCTTTAAGCTTCTGGAATGCCTGCTCACATGCTGGGTCCACACTACCTTATCTGGCCTGTTCCTCCTTGTCAGGTCTGTGAGGGGAGCAGCTATGATACTGTAACTGGGGATGAACCTTCTGTAGTACCCCGCTGTCCCTAAAAATGCCCTCATCTGCTTTTTGGTAACATGTGCAGGCCATGCCTGAATGGCTTCAACTTTGGCAGGTTCTGGCCTTATCTTACCACTCCCCACTCTATGTCCTAGGTAGGAGACCTGTGCCATACCCACCTGACATTTGCTCGACTTAATGATCAACCCTGCCCTCTGTAGTCTTCCCAGCACCTCCCTGACATGCTGAAGGTGCTCTGGCCAGGAATGGTTGTAGATGGCAATATCATCTAGGTAAGCAAAGGCAAACCCTCCTGCTCCTGCTAGGATATGGTCTACCAGTCTCTGGAAAGTCGCTGGGGCATTCTTTATCTCAAATGACATATTTGTGAACTCATACAAGCCAAAAGGAGTCACAGAGGCTGACTTCTGTCTAGCACTGGGAGTCAAGGGCACGTGCCAGTAACCCTTGGTAAGATCAATGTTAGTAAGATACTTAGCCCTACCCAGCTGCTCTAGGGCCTCATCTGTCCTAGGCATGGGGTAAGCATCTGACTCTGTGTGACTATTTAATTTCCTGTAGTCCACATATAACCTAGTGCTGCTATCCTTCTTTGGCACCAGCACCACTGGGGATGCCCAGGGACTGTTGGACTCTTGAATCACCCCTATTTCCAACATCTCCTTTACCTCCTCCCTCAGAGTCTGTTTGACTCTCTCAGGCACTCTATAAGGAGCCTGCCTAATACACCTTTGGGGTCCTGTATCCACCTGGTGCTGCCCCAGGTGGGTGCACCCTGGTTTCCCAGTGAACATGTCCCCAAATTCCTGCAACACTGCTCAGATTTCTCGAACCTGGGTAGGAGATAGCTGCTGGGACATTGCTACCCCTTCCACTGAGGTGTCAGCCCAAGCCTCACTGAGGAGATTAGTCCCCAGATCTCCATCAGACTCCTCCTGCAATCCACTGCAAATGCCCAGCACAAGGTCCTCCCTATCATGGTAAGGTTTCATCATGTTAACATGGTACAGTTTGTGCCCCTGCCTTCTGCCTAGCAGTTCCACCATGTTGTTAACATCACTTACCTTTCTTACCTCCTTGTAGGGTCCCTCCCAAGCTGCTTGCAGCTTGTTGTGTCTGACAGGAATGAGAACCATTAATTGTGGTCCCACAGCATACTTTCTAGCTCAAGCATTCCTGTCATATGACACCTTTTTTCTGTTGCTGGGCTTCTGCCAGGTTCTCCTGGGCCAAGCCCATGAGTTCCCTGAGCCTTGTCCTGAGGTTTAGGGCATATGCCACAACAGACTCCTTGTGAGACTCACACTCACCTTCCCATTCATCTCAAATTAAATCTAGAGGTCCCCTCACTCTATGCCCATACAGCAACTCAAAGGGTGAAAAACCTGTGGATTCCTGGGGAACCTCTCTGTAAGCAAACAACCGATGGGGCAAATGTTTGTCCCACTCCCTCTTAAACTGATCTGCAAATGCCTGTAGCATGGACTTGATTGTAGAGTTTAACCTCTCAACAAGACCATTAGTCTGGGGATGGTAGGGGGTGGTCTTCATGTGCTTCACCCCACAGGACTTCCACAGACAAGCCAGCAGGTCTGACATGAAATTGGCACCTCTGTCAGTCAATATTTCTTTTGGGAAACCTACCCTGCTGAAAATCTCTAACAAAGCATTTGCCATCTTCTCTGCCTCAATGAAGGACAAAGCCATTGCCTCAGGGTATTGTGTAGCATAATCCACTACCACTAGGATATACTTTTTCCTTGTGGAGCTTGGGGTACTCAGAGGACCCACAATATCCATAGCTACCCTCTGAAATGGCTCCTCAATCACAGGCAAAGGCATCAAAGTAGCTCTCACCTTATCTCCTGCCTTGCCTACCTTTTGGCACTGCTCACAGGTCCTGCAGTACCATGTTACATCTTTGGAAATTCCAGTCCAATAGAAGTTCTGCATAATATGCCTCTTTGTACATTTTATATGCTCTAGAGAGAAGAGGAATGAAGGTCAGCAGGACTAAGACAGAATATATGTGTGTGAATGAGAGGGAGGATAGAGGAATGGTGAGGATGCAAGGAGTAGAGGTGGTGAATGTGGATGAGTTTAAATACTTGGGATCAATAGTTCAGAGTAATGGTGAGTGTGGAAGAGACGTGAAGAAGAGAGTACAGGCAGGATGGAGTGGGTGGAGAAGAGTTTCAGGAGTGATTTGTGACAGATGAGTATCAGTAAGAGTGAAAGAGAAGGTCTACAAGAGGGTAGGGAGACCAGCTATGTCATATGAGTTGGAGGCAGTGGCATTGACAAAAAGCCAGGAGTTAGAGCTGGATATGGCAGAGTTAAATATGTTAAGATTTGCATTGGGTGTGAGGAGGGTGGACAGAATTAGGAATAAGTATATTAGAGGGTCAGTCTAGGTCGAAAGGTTTGGAGACAAAGCCAGAGAGGGAAGATTACATTGGTTTGGACATGTGCTGAGGAGAGATGCTGAGTATATTGAGAAAAAGATGCTAAGGATGAAGCTACCAGGTAACAGGAAAAGAGAAAGGCCTAAGATAAGGTTTATGGATGTGGTGAGAGAGGACATGCAGGTGGTTGGTGTGACAGAGCAAGATGCAGAGGACAGGAAGAAATGGAAACAGATGATCTGCTGTGGCGACCCCTAATGGGAACAGCCAAAAGAAGATGATTATGATATAATATGACCTGCAAAGGGAATATCATGAGCTATGGCTAGAAGTGCCAGATGGTAGGCTGTAGGCACTACCAACTGCTGTACTCTCTCACCTTCTAGACCTCCCTCAGGGGTCCACTCTCTGTACAGTAACCCTTTGTCCCAGTATACAGACTCTCCCTTTACTTGAGAATCAGGTGCCTCCCTAGCTACCTCCCTCAGGCCTTGCAATGTAGGGTCTGAGAGCTGAGCCTGTCTCAACTCTCTCCTTCTAATCCTTCCCAGCTCCGCTTCCACAGGAGATCTGGCATCCTCTGACAGTGGTGCCTCATTGTCAGCCTATGTACTCCTACTCACCTTTACCCTTGCAGTCACTCTGTCCTAGAGAACATCAGTACCCACAAGCAGCTGTGGCTCACCCTCAGTCTCACTGCTACAGAGTAGCTCCCTCCCTGAAGTAACCACCTCACCAGTCCTGGCTGCAAGTATGCAGTCTGTCTGGGTCTCCCCCAGGCTACCAGACCGACATGCTTGTCTCCTAGCCTGACTGCATGTAACTGCATAGGCACATGGTACTGCCTCATCCAAATCCTTTACTATCAGAACATCTGCAGGATGGTAGTTCAGTACCCCTGTTGTCTCAAGACAACCTACTATTGGCATTTTGTCTTTCCCACTTACTGGCTCCCTCACCTTTTGTTCCCCACCTTGCCTCTGTAGACATCTGTATGCCACATGCCTCCACTAGTTGCATTCAAAACATTTAACCCTATGTCCTGGACGTGGACCTGGACTAGTGGCTTCCCCTGCTACTGGCCGATTCTGTTGAGGCAGTCTGTGCTGCCCACCCTGGGTTCCTTTAGACCCATGAGCAGTACTGGGGGCCTATTTCCTTTGCAGGGCTGCCCTGCTTGCCAGGTATAGGTCTCCCTTCTTCCCTAACTCATCTGAAGTAGCACATTGTCTGTCAGCTAACCAGATCCTCATGTCCACAAGCAAAGTGCTAAGGGCTTGTTTCCTCACCAAAAGGTCTGTGAGCCTTTCAAAAGTGGTGACCTGACATCCACTCACCCACCTATGGAAATAAGTGCTCAGTTCAGCAAAATATTCACTCACACTTTCATCTGCCTTGCGTCTGTGCTCACAAAACTTTTCCTATACATTTCAGGTGTTAGCTTAAAGCTTTTTAACAGCAGTATAATCAAAACATGCAATGTCAGACATTATTGACAAAACAATTACAGCTTTACCATGGAGTAAGGGGGTCAGGAACTGTACCCAGAGCCTTTGGTCAACACTATACTGTTTGCATACCCTGTCAAACATATCAATGAAACTATCAAAATTATCCCCCTCTTTAAACTGCGGAAGAAATTTACTGACCTGTTGGGCTCCTGGGGTCTAGTTACTCCCTTTTCCATTACCTCCATGACTCTGGCAAAGAGTCAGCATCTCCTTCTCATGCTGCCTCTGCCTCTCCTTTCCCTCAGCTTCCAGGCGTAGCAGTTTCTCATTCTCCTCAGCCTACAAATGTTGCAATCTCTTATTGTCCTTACTCTCTAGATGCCTCAGTCACTTCTATTTCCAAACGTCTGGCCTCCAACTCAAGTCTCTTTATCTCCAGATGGATTTTTAAGTCTGCAGAAAGGTTGAGCTGTCCATTCTCCGAGGGTATTATATCTCCACTGCCAGTCTGATTGTCCTCCTGGTTGCTGTTTTCTGATGCAGCTGTAACCAAGGCTGTAATCAGGTCTGCCTTAGTTAGGTTTCCATGCACCAGTCCCCTAGCCTGACACATCTCCACCAGCTGGCTCCTTGTTAGCTTTCCATACTTCTCTGCTGCCATGCTGCCTGCTCACCCTGACTAACTAAGCTAACAAAAGAAATAAAACAGTTTTGATCTGAACTCTGAGTATTCACTGTGTGGGGAGTACAAAACACCTTCAAAGCTCACTGTAAAGAAAGCTACAGGAATTCACTCTACCCACACCACAATAAGCCAATTAGTATTTACCAACCAATTAATATGTGGTGTGGATATCCCACCACGGCCAAACAATTAATATGTGATGCCCGTGCCCTGGCCCAGCAATCAAGGAGCCTCAATCCTCACCGCTATCACCAGTGAGGGGTGTCTCATATAGGAGGAAAGAATAATAAATACACACAGTAAAGTGCAATTTCCTTTAAGAGCACACAGAGATCACAGTCATTCTGGGGCTGGTTGCTCCCTTGCTCTCCAGGTCCCCAATAAAACTCCCCACTGGCACAGCTATAGAGTCCAGAACTCAGCCAGCTGGACAAGCTAAAACCTCCAGCACCCTCTCTGTCCAACCAGTGCTTCATGTCCCCATCCAAGTAGCTCACACACACACACACACACACACACACACACACACACACACACACACACACACGTTGAGATAAGAGTTTATACAATCACACAGACACTTCTGGGGAAGGCTGGCACAGGTTCACCAGCTGTGCCCCTTTTACCCAGACTATACTGTAGAAATCACTGCCACCACCCAGCTAATATTTATCAGCTACTTAAAGGCCCTTAAAATGATGTCCAATTATTACTGTGCAATAGTATTATTCAATTGGTAGTATCACCCAGGGCTAAAGCTATAGGAGTGGCTTTGTACAATTTTACCAAAGGCATGCAAGTACTCTTAAGAGCTTAAATTATCTATACACAAAACAGCTACAGGTGAAAGGTTTTAAATTTAATAATAAATAATAAAAACACAAGACAATACTTCTTACTACACAGTGCTAGTCAAGAGTTCAGAGATCACAGATAAATACTTAAAATAATTCAGTAGTACAGTTCTGACATTACAGAAAAACACTTAGTCTAATATTTCTAGTTTCTAGCTATTTCTAAGAGAAAACACAAGTCTAAGATAACTTACATGTAGAACACAGGCAGAGTGCTGATGAGTTGGATGGTCGAGACAAAAATTCTTAAAGCTCTCTGATTCTCTCTGTTTTTAAAATCAGATTCCTGGTTCCCATTACATCATTCTTCACACTTCCCTGGGTTCCCATGCTAACAGAAGTTACATTTACATTCTTAACATCTCCTTTTGTTATCTTGCAGCTGGTCAGGATGCAGAACAATAAAAATACATTTGCATGTTTAAATCTAGCAATTTAACTCTTGGTTAAAACAATAGAAAGAATGTCTTCATCTAGACAGGCCGGAGCCGACTTTAGATCAAAGGGTCACAACATGTTTTAAGTGGTCAGCAGAGAGCACTGTTGTTAAAATTTTTTGCAGTTCCACATTTAACAGCATTTTTTTTCCATTTAAGACAGCAAGCCTGTGGTTCACATTAATATTTACAGATGATAGAATTATCTCCAAAATTCTATTTGGCTAGGCTGGCAGCCTTCACAGGTTCATAGGACAATACTAGGCCTTTGGCCCGAGGACCTTATAAGCCTAGCCAAGAATTTCGCTCATGAATTATCCCCATATTCCCTACTTAAATGATTTTTTAAATGCACACCCAAACTCACAGATACAAGACAGACACACACACACACACATACACATATACATGCAGATTTACAGTAAGACATATATATTCATTGCTTATTATTTATGTATTTGTAAAAAGATAATAGATATTTCAGGGTGGAAAGGTCTGCCCCTGCAGTGTCAGGTATCTCATTATTATTTTATTTTATTTAAAATGTTCACCCTCTATGGCATTATTACATATCTGCAAGAAATTCTCATTGTTGCTATGGTCCACAGTGGAGATATGCTCTTAAAGAGAAGGTAAAGCTAGGGGATGGCTTGTCTATAGTTAACAAACAGCTATAATTAGAACTACAAATAATGTTTAATTTTTTTCCTGATATGCTAACTAAATGCTCATGCTGTATAAATGAATTCTGATGAATGCTCATGTTGATTTAAAGGGAATTGCTAAATAATGATGGGGGTTGCTTCTGCATTAGTAAATGCATATCTGCAAGAAATTCTCATTGTTGCTATGGTCCACAGTGGTGCACTTTGTTGCCCACGGGTCTATATTAGAACATCGAAGTTTCAAAACTTCGAATGTTCTAATATCGACCCCTGTTCAGTGAAAGCTAAAAATATCAAAGCAACAGAAACCCAAATTTTTTCCCAGGGAAAGAATTTGGTTGTCTGTTTCTGTTGCTTCTGTATTTTCAGCACTGTGGTGGAAAGTTACGGGTCGGGTTCAGGTAGGTGTGCGACTGAGTGCGGGTTAGGTTAGTTAGGGTTAGGGTGCAGGTTAGATATGTGTGTGATTGTGTGGATGTGAGGATTAGGGTGGGTTAGGTGATTTAGGGCTAGGGTGAAGGTTAGGTATGTGTGTGATTGTGTGGATATGAGGGTTAGGGCGGGGTAGGTGAGTTAGGGTTAGGGCGCGGGTTGGGTGAGTGTGGGATAGTGACGGACCTTAGGGTTAGAGTTTGGGTTAAGGTAAGTGGATAATGAGTGGTGTGTGTATAGTTTAGTGTAGGGTTAGGTGTAAGATTTTAGGTGTATGTGTTTGGATTGCTGTTTGTTTGGTGTGCTTGTGTTGTGTGTATGTGTTTTGGAACAGCAAATTTTTTCCCTAGGAAAAAAATTCGCTGTTCTGTATGTTCAGTGTTTTCAGCTTTCTCTGAATAGGGGTCGATATTAGAACATTCAAAGTTTTGAAACTTCGATGTTCTAATATAGACCTGTTGCCCACAGTGATGCCTTGTCATCTGAGAGCTGTTAACATTTCATGGACTCCATAATGCAGACACTGTGGACCAGTACCATGTGGGAAACCATGCAAAACATTGTAGACATGTGTTGGACTCATCTGCAGCCACATAGAAGCTGTGAAGTACCTATCCCACTGGATATCAAAGTATTTGTGGTTTTAAATGTACTAGCTGCAGGCACCTTTCAGCAACCTACTGGGCTCAGTATGAGGTATCTCAAGTATTTGCCTTGGGAATACTGCATCAGTTTCTTGTGCCACATTGGGGGGAGCAAATTTACTCCCACATACCACAGAGAAGAGAGAGAAAGAAAAAACACTATGTGGGACTTCTATAATATAGTCAGTTTTCCTGAGGTATTAGAGGCAATAGACTGTACTCGAATTGAAATAAAGGTCCCACCTTGTGAACTGGGAAGGAGTTATATGATCCACAAATGGTATCACTCCATCAAATGACAGGTGGTCTGTAATGCACAGTGTAGTTATGATGACTCCCTCATATGGCACTCCTGGAATCTGTACCAACATTTTGAGATGAGGTGACTTCCCCCAAGGGCATGTTATTAGCAATTCTGGATATACCTTGGTACTCTGACTGATGGCACTCATCAGAAATCCACAAAATAAAACAGGCTGGGATACAGCTATGCCCAGCTGCAAACAAGGAATATTACTGAGATTGTGTTTGGAGTGCTGAAGGTGCACTTTTGCTATAAGTTGGTGGTGCCCTCTTTAATTTCTCCAAATCTTTTCTGTTTCAAATACCATGACAAGAATGGACCCTATTCCTCAGTCAAAGTATGATTAAAGTTCATGAAATTAATATTGTTTCAATCTTTGATGTTATCCAAAAGTGCTCTTCGCAACACCTGCAATGTGCCAAGAACTGATTAATATGTGTCAGTAGTGTATATAAATACAACTGTAAATTCTTTTTATGAGACTCATTGCTCTTACTACTGTTGGAACTGTCTAGCTATCTTCCTTCCACATTGTCTTCATTCTGCCTGTAAATCTTGGTATTTTATGACTTTGTGCCTCCCTGTATGTACGACACCATAATCACTGGGTGTAGCAATTTCAATGCTCAATGCTACTTTTGTCTTATTTTCATGGACTACTATATCCAGCTTTCTTGCATCTGTTTTTTGAACTGTTAGTAATGTATGATCCCATGTAATATAAACCTCATCATTCTCTATAATGCTTTGTGGCTCGTGTTTCCAGTGGTTCTCAGCTACTTCAGTATTGTAATGTTTGCATAATCCCCAAATGAAACAATCTTGTTATGTTATTATGCCTTTCAGTATGCAGGCCTTCTGCCATTAGTGTATCACACCTAGTAACAAGATGTGCGACTGTTTCCAATTCTGTTTTACAAAACCTGCATTTGTCTGTTTCTCCCACATGTTCAATAGACTTTGTACACCAATGTGTACATAGTCCACTATCCTGGGCCGTCAATATTAACCTTTAGTCTTGTGGTTTAAATTCACCTCTCCTTAACTTTTCCTATATCAGAACCTAATGGACATGATTTTTTCCAGTGAGTTTTCTGTATTTTCAACTATATTTGTGCCTTTTCCACATTTATTGCCTTTTTGTCTGATCCTTCACCATGTATTTCTTTTTTGGTACATTGAGTTGCTGCCTGATTTTGTATACTTCTGGTTTGATTTCCATTCCTGCTTGATACCAATATGCTTCTACTAAACTAAGCAAGAAGTCATCTTAGATTTGTTCTCTCCATGTTTTAAAACTTTGAGTATGTTTGGATCTGATGAGATCAGCAGATATGTATGCAGTTCTACAATTATAGATCTGTATATGTAATCAATTTCGAGGAGACCCATACCTCATTCAGAATGGGGAATATATAATTTTGGTATACAATGATTTTTATAAATCATTGATAAGAGTGAAACATTTCTCTTGCTTTCTTATTCAACTGATCCAATATATTTTGGGGTGAATCAGTCACCCCAAAAACTGTAAGTTAGAACAGGAAGAGCAAACTGATTTATAGCTTGGACTTTGTTCCTAGATTTCAGGGCTGTTTTTAGTATTAATTTTAGTCTTCTAAAATATCCCTTATTAAGTTTTATTTGCATTAGTTCATGTTTTATTGTCAATCCTTTACCAGCTCCCAAATGTTTATATACTCCCTCCTCCTCGAGTTCCTTTATATCGCATTTCTGTCCCAGACTGATATTTTCTTAGTGCTGCAACTTTCCTCCTTTAAAAGTTGCTTTTGCACATTTGTCAAGTCCAAATGACATTCTTATGTCTTCTGAGAAAGTTTTGACCATTTGCAGTTTTGCTTTCATTTCCTCACCTGATGAACTATACAGTTTTAAATCATCCACAAAAAGAAGATAAGTCTTTACACACTGTTGTTTTCTGGAAGCCAAAGTATAATCATGACCTAATCTGTTAAGTAAACAGCTTAGTGGGTTAAGGGCAAGATAAAGGTGCAGCGGTGACAAAGAATCACCTCAGAATATCCCCCTTTGAATTTTTACCATGGCTTAGCTGCAAAGTAGTTTGCCACTATTTCATGGTCACTGTAATATAATTAGTAAATGTAGGGTCTGTAAGTACTTCTTTATGCATGAAAGTGGGATGCTGTCATATGCTTTTTTTATAATCTATCCTTGCCATACTTAGATTCTTCTCCCTTTTACAATTCTCCATTATGCCCTTATTTAACAATAAATGTGTTATTCTGTATGTCTTTCTTTTATTACCCTTCTGTTCTATTGCCATAGGTTCATAGGTAGATACTAGGCTATCTGCCCTAGGGCATTTATAAGCCTAGCCAGAGTGTATTTGGCTTCCGCCTCCCTATTAGATTAGCCTACTGTGCCTCTGTAAAGTAGGTCACAGAAGGTACCCTTTTAAGATTAGTTTACTGTGCCTCTGTCTAGCAGGGACACAGAAGAGATCCCAGGGGTGAATTTGCGATTTCCCATCCACACGTCCAGATTTCACTTGAAGAGGGTCAGCGAGGGGCTATGTCTAACATGAATTGGGATTCTATTCCAGAGTGAGGGGAGCCTCTGGGAAATGAATCTGTCCCTCCAGCATGTCCTATTTATTTTTGTGCTGAGGTTTAGGTCCCTGGAGCATGTAGCTTTAAGGGACTTGGATTTTTTGAGGTGGAGCATGTCCATTAATTCTGGGTTTGACATGGCTTTGTACGTCAGGCATAGATCGCCTCTGAGTAGGCGGTAAGCAACTGAGTAGAGCTGGAGTTTCTTTAGTCGAGCTGCATAGGACATCTGTTTGTAGCCCATGATCCTCTTGGTGAGGTACTTTTGGGGTCTTTCCAGTTGCTGCAGGTGTCGGGTAAGGTACATCCCAAAAGGGGCATTGTATTCAATTATGGACCTGATGAGTGACGAGTAGAGGGGCACAATGACCTCTCTTGATCTAGATGCGAACCCTTTTGTGATAAGATGGGCTATATAGAAGGTCTTTCTAACCACTTTGGCAACGTGATTATCAAAGGAGAGATTACTATCTACGTTGGTCCCCAAATCTCTAATTACTTCTTCCGTACTTAATGGATTATCACCTATGTGGTAATTTGTGGGCACCTTGTTTTTCCCAAAGGGGATGACTATGCACTATTTAGCTTGAGGCCGTGGCTCTGGCACCAAGCATCCGTCTCTGTGAGACCCTTTTGGAGGATGCTTGTGTCAGCTGGAGATTCGATTATGGCACCCAGTTTGCAGTCATCTGCGAACTTTGTCAGCCATAATCCCTCCATGTCAGCCTGAACCTCAGAGAAGTATATACCGAACAAGAGAGGTCCCAGAACTGAGCCCTGTGGGACGCCACTTGTAACTGGTTTGGATTCGGACATGCACCTGCAATTCTGACCATGTGGGTTCTATCTCTGAGCCAGTTTGCAACCCATCTTGTGATATAGGGGTTGATATTTAAGCTGGTAAGCTTATTTATGATGCCCAAGTGGGGTATTGTGTCGAAGGCTTTTGCGAGGTCCAGGTAGGCTGTGTGGACTACCTTCCCCTCATCTATGGCTTTGGAACTGTTTCAAAGAAATCAACTAGGTTTAAGAGGCAAGATCTGCCCTTAACAAAGCCGAATTGGGTAGGGTCCAATGACTGGAGGCTCCCAATGCCTTTGTTTATGAGTTTCATGATAATACGCTCCGTAGCTTTACAGACCAGACTAGTCAGGCTTATGGGGTGATAGTTTCCGGGGTCCGTTGTGGCGCCACCTTTGTGGAGTGGGACCACTGTAGCTGTATGCCATTCTTTGGGTACATATCCTGTAGTAAGGCTAAGTTTGAACAGTGACTTAATGTGAGGGTTCAGTTCTTCTTGGAACTCATGTAAGACACAGCCTGGGACACTGTCCCGTCCCATAAATGCTGTGTTTTTTGCTTTGGAGAGGGCATCTGTGATGTCAGGGAGGTTACATTCAGTTGGGATAGGCATTTGCTCCTTTGGGGGGAAGGGGGTGAGAAGTTTGCGCTGATTCTGTCTGCCAGGATGTTGGCTATGTCTGTAGGTTCAGTATATTTTGTACTGTTATGCAACAATTCACAGCATATCTGGGAGTTTCTGCCCATGTTCCTGACATAACTAAAGAAGGCCTTGTGATTATCTTTAGTGTCTAGGGCAATTTTTCTTTCGAAACTGGCCTTTGATTATTTTATGAGGGGTCGAAGTTTCTTGCTAATACTGATCAGAGATGCCTTCCCTTTTTGGGATTTTGCTCTGTCATGTAGTAGCTTCCTCCTTCTGTTGTATAGTTTATTTATGGTCAGGGTCCACCAGACCGGTCTCCTGTTTTTGGAGGAGTGAGTCTTGGTTTTATTTGGGATAGCACGATCCATGCATTCCTGCAGGTGCTCATAGAATGCATTTGTAAAGGATTCTGCGGATTGGGCTGTATTATCCTCTGGCCCAGGGGCTTTGAAGGATTCCACCTCAGTCTTGAGAAGTGCAAAGTTGGCTTTTGAGAAATTCTTTACAGTGATTTCCTTGGCTTTGGACGGGATATGGATGTCCAGGGAAATTTGTTGTGGTCTGATCTTACAAATGAGGGGTTTACCTCTGGTGTGGAACATAGAGTCCCCATGTTGTTGATGACCAGGTCCAATATGTTGTTTCCTCTTGTGGGAGTGATGACCAGTTGTTCCATTGCGTTACAGTTTATAAATTCAAGGAACCATTGGGCGAGGGTGTTTGGGCTTGAGTAGTTTTCCCAGTCAATGTTTGGGTAGTTGAAGTCACCCAATAACATAGTGTTTGGAGAGATCTTCATATTCTCCAGTGTTCTCAGGAATGATGCAAGTGGGGTTCCTGTAATAGGGAGGGTGTTCTGTAGCAGGCTACAAACTGAAAGGCAGTTTTGCCCACTGTTAGTTGCACATGGATGGTTTCCGATGCTTCATGCAGTGCCACTAACCTGGAGGTGTAGGTATCTTTGATGAATATAGATACTCCCCCTCCTTTTGTGCTTCGGTCCGAGTTTTGGGGCCGAAACGCATGGTATGAGTTATAACCTGGTAATGCTGGGGTGCTCTCAGGAGCCTTGAACCAGGTTTCTGTTACTGCACAGACATCGATTTTCTCCATACTGAGGAGAGCCTCGAGTGTGTGCATCTTGAGGTTTAGACTTCTGGCATTGAGTAGCATTACCTTTACTTTTTTTATCCTTGAGTTGTCTATGGAGGTGGGTTTGTCCTTTAAGCCTTGCATAAAAAAGGCACTATGGGGGTGGCAAGAGCCTTGGCCAGTATACGAAAGCCTAAGGGTGACAGGTGCAAGCCATCCCTAGCGAAGCAACGTGGCTTGTCGAGCATGTCATCCCAGGCTGACAGACACTGGATCCCCTTTGAATGACACCAATACTTTAGCCAATTGTTGAAACAGATCATTTTGTCTTTATACTGTGGCATCATTCTTGGTGAGGGCAAGATGCTACTCAAGGTCAGGGTCATACCAGCCTGGGCTACATGGTCAGAGAGCTCCTCTATGTCTCTTTTCATGTAGTCCAGGGAGGTACTTCTCAGGTCATTCACACCAGCATGGACAATGACGGAGTCATACTTGTACTTGCTTTGGAGTGACCTGAGTGCTTGCATTATGTGGCGGATCCTGGCACCCGACAGGCAGCTTACAGTGACCTTCTCCTTGTTCAGTCTGGTGAGCGGGACGTCAGTGTGCCGGACAGTAGAGTCCCCTATAACAAGTGTATTTGGTGTGTTGTTTGGCCTTAAGGGCTGTGACTGTGAAGCACACTGATTTTGTGAGATATGTGATTCGTGGGTATTGAGGGGTGGCTGTTGCTTGGATATCTGCTTAGGAGGTCTTTGCTGTTTAGGCAGATTTTTAATTAGAGCCTCCGAGTATGTTTTTGTGTGTTTATGTGTTGGGTATGCAGATGCAATAGGTCTGTGTGAGACTGGATTTGTGGTGTAGGTGGTTACCTTTTCCTCCTGACTGACTGTGCCAGTCTTGGGTTGAGAAAGCTCTGCCTCCAGTTTGGCTGTGTAACTGCATCTCTCACATGTATTAGAGTTTGTTGGAAGGAGGAGAGGGTTGTCTGTGTACATAAGGCAATTGTAACATTGCCTCAAAATTCCCAGATTCACCAGCTGGACTGGAGAGTAACCTTGAAACTGACCCTTGGACATACCAGATTAGTACAGGGAACTGTTTTTTACTGATCAGATTAGGGAAGGGAACTGATTTTTCACTTGATCAGGAAGGACCAATCGGGAGCCTAATACTTATGAAAAGTCAAGGAGGGTGTAGTGCTTAGTTAGTTAGTGTTTCCTTATAAGAGCTGAGCAAGTGCAGGGCTTTAGAAAGAGAATAGAGTGATTACTTTGAGAGTTTGAACAGTTCTAAGGGAAAAGGTGAAGAGCAGACTTTGTGGAGCCTGGAATAGTTTAAACCTGTTTAGGCGGCGCTGCCCGACACTGCTCAGTGCGCAAAACCGTGCAAAAAGAGAGTTGTAGGGTTTTAAGAGAGAGAGATCAAGGAATTTAGAATTGACCCAAAATGGCCAATAAAACTACAGCTTCTAGGTAGTAACCACTCCTCCAGGGACAGGCAGGCTGTTCAGTGTTAACTACTCCCACTGGTGAACACAGACATTTCCCTTTAGCCCAAGCAAGCACTGGCCTTCTAGAAACTTCCAAACAGTTCAGAATAGCAAATCTGTAACTGAACTTTCTTAATTTTCAGAAAGTGGGAAAAAAGCAAGATTTTTTTTTTTTTGTTGTAGTTTTAAGGTAGCAGAGATACACAAGCAGCAAAATAATCACAACAGTGCAATAAATGACCCCACACTTGAGTGCTAGGCCAAAATCAGGTAAAATGCAGTTTTTAGAGAAAAAAATGATTTTAAATTAAGTGCAACACAGGAAATGCAGTAAACAGGCTCTAGATGTGTTCCAAGTACTGTTACTGTTACAGATATAAACTTTAGCAAGCCGGAAAATGCCAAAAAGTAGGTGGCAAAGCAGTAAAACTTAACAAAAATCAGAAGAAAATAGTTAAAATCACAAAAGTGGCTCCTTTTCTTCTCTCAGCGTTTTCTCCCCTTGGTAGGTGCTTCAGCAACAACTAGCAAGCCTGAAAAGACCATGATTAAGTTTTCTTCTAAATGACTATAAAGTCTGTTTGGATCAATTCCAGTTTACAGTTTATACGTTGTCGTAAGGCATGTTATTGGTCTGTAGATTTTAGGATAGCTTGCAGGTTCACTCTTTAGAAGGAGCATAATTTTTCCTCTTGTTAACCAGGCTGGTGTTTGTTAGGATGTACAAATAAATAGTTCTAACTCAGGGATAACTCTTCATGTAAAGATGTCAATACTTTTAGTCAGAAGTTACCTACTGCATCTGGGACTGAGGTTTTCCAGTTAGGAACTTTTTTTAATTTTGTTTCAATTTCTCTGACTGTTACTTCATCCCATTCTATATCATGTACATTTGAACTTCTTACTGTTTCTTTTACTTATTCTATCAATTCAGCATCTTTTTTATGTTCCACAGGGTCTTCATAGATATTCATCCAAATGTTTCTATTTCTTCATTTTTGGTGGTATTTCTATTACTTTTGCTTTGTTTCCTAATTCTCTATAAAACTTTTTTGTGTGTCATCAGTGGATTGCTTATTTTGTACTTTCTTTTATATTTATTTGTATATCTTACAAGTTTTTTTGCCTGTGCTGATATCTTTAATGTATTATTTGCAGTCCTGGTCTGTTCTGATACTGTAAGTTACTTTTATCACATCTATCTTTATAAGTATTTTTGTTGATCTGTTCCCTCTTCTGTACTCTTCTAACAGTGACACTTCTTGTCTTAATTACCTTATAGTTTTCTCTATTCATTACTTCCATGATGGCATTTGATTTTTTCCATTCCTTTCCCTTATTGCCCAGTGTTTTGTGGTAAAACTTTATCTGTTATTAATTTAGATGCACAGTAATATATCCTATTTACTTCTGTTATATCATATTAATTTCTGTTAATAGTCTTGATTACTGTGTTCATTTGTTTTATCAAACTTCTAACATTTTGGGTCTTATTGACTTTCTGTAATCTATTTCTTTCATTGATCTTATATATGTCTATTCATTTCTATTAAATCAAGCAACATTTCCCTTACATCATCTTCTTCTACACTAACAGCACAAACTTTGTTCTCAATTTCCTGTGGGCATTCTACAGAAAGTTTCAGAACATCTTCCTGTGACATATTCTCTTCAGCTGCATCCTGTGTCATCCATTGCACTTTCATATGGGAACTTGTTGGCATATCACTCCACAACATTGACTGCATTATCCACTGTTTCCTGCTCCTTCCCTTATGTACAACTCCAACTAAGTTTTGTACTGGTTTCAGTGGTGGTTAAGATGCACCTTAATGAGCAATTTAACTGAAAAATAGGGCTGGCCCTTCCTCTTTTCAAATATATTACGGAAAATCAAGCCACTAGAATCTCTAGGCTATGCACAGCTGATGATGAATGTGAAAAAGAGTTTCAGCAACTTAAAATACATTTGCAAATCAAAAGAATTGTGATGTACAGAACATCAGAAACAGGAAGGGTCGACCCAATTTTTCCAGTCAATTTACTCATGATGAGAAAGTTACTAAGTACAATAACCATTTTCCACCATTAAGGTGCATCTTAACCTATTCTACAGATGTTCGAAAAGTATGTGACATCATCAGGAAATATAGGCCACTGCTGATGGAAGATCAGAGTCTAAGGAAAATAGTTGGAGATGTGCCCAGATTTACCTTCAAAAATAAAAAGAACATCAAGCGACTTTTGTGTCATAAAGATGGAACTATTAGGAGACCTCAACACAAGTTATATCTACACAAAACAGCCATAGTTGAAAGTTTCAAAAATATTTAATAATAAATAATAAAAAGACAAGACAATACTTCTTACTACACAGTGCTAGTCAAGAGTTCAGAGATCACAGAGAAATACTTAAAATAATACAGTTGAAAAGTTCTGACATCACAGAAAAACAAACTAGTCTAATCTTCTATTTCCTAGCTATATCTAAGAGAAAACACAGTTCTAAAAAATCCTACTTACATATAGACACAGGCAGAGTGGTGAGTTGGATGTTCTCAAGACAAATGCTCAAATGCTGTCATTCTTTCTGTCCTTAAATTGATAACACAGTACCACTGATTCATTTCAGATTACATCATTTCTTTCTGGTTCCCAGGCTAACAGACTCTCAGAGGTTAATAGCCCTTGATCTTGCAGCTGGTCAGGAAGCCAGAACAATAAAATAAATTATACATGCAAATTCTAGCCATTAACTCTGGCCTCAAAACAATAGCCAGAATGCCTTTATCTAGACATCTCGGCTCCGAGCTTTGACATCAAAGAATTGACTCATCAGCTTTGTTACAGCAGAGTATACTGTTGCTACATTTTTGCAGTTCCACATCTAACACCATTTTTCCCCATTTAAGAAAATAAGCCTGTGGCTTATATTAATATTTACAAATGACAGAATTATCCACAAAATTCTATCTGGCTAGGCTGGCAGCCTTCACCTATCTTCACAAGGGCAACTGCCAATCAGCTGATCCTGATCTCTAATGCAACACTGTCTTTTAAAAGCCAGTATTGCATTTGCAGTCAAACCTGAGTGCTGTAGTGCTCCATGTGTGGGGTAAATTGCAGCAACTGCTTGCCACATTGTAAAAAGCAGATGTTCATCGTGCATACAGCTGCAGTCATAACAGATGGGTTCTCCTGCCATCAGGCGGGTCCTCGGTCGGCCGAATTCCAAAGTCTAGGTCCAGCGTCGGTTGTCGTTGCTTCTTCCCTGACGTCAGTGCGACAGGGGTATAAAAGAACCAGTCGACGCCATTTTCTTCAGTCTTTCTTGCCGCGCGGTGCCCAAAGCAGAAGCAGTTCGCAAGTGCCGGTCGGCCAGCTCCTGAAATTATGAAAATTTTGAAACCGAAGTCTTCTTGAAAGCTAAGTACCCTATTGGGGAAACTTTTCTTGCCTCAGACCGATGTCAGACAAAGTTAATAATTGTATTTCATGTGGGAAGCAAATACCGCATAAGGATTTCCATTCCCTCTGTATACCTTGTTTAGGCCCAGACCACGACGTCTCAGTCTGTCGCTTTTGTGCTACATTCAACAAACGCACCATTAAGCGTCGGGCGGAGTTCGCCCAGCATTATTTTGGAAAAACATTTAACTATATTATGTCGTCGGATACTCCGACTCCAGTTTTGTCTAAAAAACGCAAAGATAAGGACCGACACACGAGGTCCGCGGCCTCTACCAACACCACGCCAAAGCCGACTACACGTGGTCCGGTTCTCAGTGAGGCGCCTACGCAGCCCCTGACTACCAACAACACTTCATTGGCAGTGTCTCCTGTGCCCGAGGTCGCAGGCTCCTCGGCCCACACCCCGACTACAGATACCGAAGCCACTCTTGGTGTTGAACCTCAAAATGTGGACAGGTCTACCTCCACTCAAGGTGTCTTCAGACCTTCCTCTTCTTTCTCCATCAAGGCTTTCACTAAGTCTAAAGCAGCCATGCACTCTAAGAGACAAGCTACACAGGGCCCATCTCCAGGCTCCATGCCTAAAAAGCAAATGCTTAAAATGGCTGAGGATTTAATTACTCTTATCAGGGGTTCTCAACCCCCACCGGACAAAAGGCCCAGAGTGGAGGAAGAATCCCCCTCCTCTGATCAGGGCTCCATTATTTCAGAGCACTCTGATGATCAGGAACATTCTTAATCCCCTTTTGAAGACTGATGCGGAGGAGTCCATTCCTTCTGTATCCCCCCCAGAGGATTACTCATTTGGGGAAACTTTGCATACTTTAAGGGAACACTTCCACTGGGAAGGCCAAGATTATTCAGATTCCAAGAAAAGGCTTAGGGAATTTCTCTTACTACCTCAGCACAGGCTTCTGGCTATACCTCCTGTCTTGGACATCCTAGATGATGTTTACTCGGAGGCCTGCCTTAACCCGGACTCTCTGCCTCCAGCCCCAGTTAAGCCTGACAGGTACTACAGGGTTCCTGACTCACACCAATTTCTATACAAAAGCCATGCTGCTGACCCAGAAACCATCTCACAGGACCCCAAGGGAATTAAGGCCTCCACTGCTAAAAATCCTTTACCTTCCGAGAGAGATTCCAGATCCTTAGAAAGGTGGGGAAAAAAGGTATATACCTCAGCTACCTTAACCATGAAGGCCTTAAACGGTCAGTTCCATATGCTAAAATACCAACAGTTTTTGTTATCACAATTGAAGAGTAAAATGTCACAACCTGAACAACCAGACTTGAAGGAGTTGCAGGATTTGATGCATAGTGCAGAACAAGTGGGTAAGCATACCTTACAATGTGGTTTTGATGCTCTAGAAGCCTCATGTAGAGCTGCTGTTACAGGATCAGTCATACGTAGACATGCCTGGCTCAAAGAACAAACCTTGCCTGATCATGTCAAAGCTAAATTACTAGATGCCCCTCTTCAAAAGGATGTATTATTTGGTGCTAATGCTGAGGAGGTATTAAGGAAAATGGAGGAAAAGGCTAAATCAATGCAAACTGTGAAAGATTTTCTACAGGTACAACCCCCACGTTTCAGTAGAAATTGGCCTTCCAAAAATTGGTCCTTTCCAGCCACGGACAGACCCCAAAGAGGCAGATACAGGCGCCCGAGGGGCAGAGGACAATCCCAAGGATCGTTTAGAGGCAGACAATGGCAAGCTCCTACACAAAGAGGTGGTGAGGATAACTCACAATCATTCAGAAAGCAAGCCCAATGACTTTCCCCTTTGCATGCCAAGCAAGACTCAAATGGCAGCCCCCTTAGGAGGAAAGCTGGCATTAATTTTCAAAGAATTGGCATATTGTCACAAAAGACAAATGGATCCTGGACATTATAAACAGAGGCTACAGATTCCATTTTCACACCCTTCCAAAAATGAGAGGCATGCCAAACCTGCCACACAATCAAAGGGCAGAGGCACAAAGGCAAATTACAGATCTCATAGACATGAAAGCTATTCAAGAGGTACCTACGCACGAACAAGCTCAAGGTTTTTATTCCAGGCTATTCCTGGTACCAAGGAAGGGAAAAGATTGGAGACCTGTTTTGGACCTGTCCATCCTAAACACATTTCTACTCGTACCAAAATTCAAGATGCTCACTCTACAGCAACTTGGCTGGTAACATTGGACCTCAAGGAGGCATACCTGCATGTCCCAATCAGACAAAATTGCAGAAGATACCTCAGATTTCTTGCAAGTTCAACCCATTATCAATTCTCTGCATTGCCCTTTGGCTTATCTACTGCACCCAGAGTATTCAAGAAATGCCTGGCATCAGTAATTGCCTACTGCAGACTTCAAGGGATACAAATATACCCTTATTTGGATGACTGCCTGATCCAAGCGGACAGCAAGCACATTCTTCTGAAACATCTGGCTTATGTAATAATGTTGTTGAGCTCTCTGGGATACACAGTCAACAAAAAGAAATCAAGGCTAATACCCTCTCGGAAGATAATTTACCTGGGTGCCAACTTGGACACACACACCCAGATGGCCTACCTCACGCCAGAGAAGCAGGGGCAACTAACTCAATACTTTAGAGCACTAGCAAATTGCACCAGGCTGACTGCAAGGAAAATCCTGCAGGCTCTGGGTTTCATGGCATCTTGCATCTTACTAATCCCATGTGCAAATCTGCATATGAGGAAACTTCAATGGTACCTGAAAAACATATGGTCTCAACACAGCCACAGTTTGGAAACAATAATACCACTAATTCCATGTCTGCAAAAGGAATTTCTGTGGTGGGCTCAAGCATACCAAACAAACACAGGTCTTCCATTCAGCAAGCCTCAAGCAAATCAAGTCATCACAACAGACGCCTCGGACTACGCCTGGGAGGCGCACATGACAGATCGGTGCATTCAGGGCAAATGGTCCCAAAAAGAAAAGCACCTTCACATCAATCAAAAGGAAATGCTAGCAGTAATAAATGCTATTATAGCTTTCAAGGACCTTCTGCAACCAGGTCAACTATTGATAAGAACGGACAACACCACAGTTATGTGGTGCATAAACAAACAGGGAGGAACACATTCATACCCCCTATGCAGACTGGCCATGTCACTTTGGAACATGGCCATGGACTTACACATCGAACTACAAGCACAGTTCTTGCCAGGCAAGGAAAACATGCTGGCAGACAACCTAAGCAAAAATATGACAGATCCACACGAATGGAAGTTGCATCCAAAAGTTTTTACAGAAATAATCCAAGCATGGGGAAGGCCAGACATAGATCTCTTTGCCTCCCACAAAAATCACCAATTGACAAAATTCTGCTCAAGGATTTTCCATCCAAGGGCCTGGAGAGTGGACGCTCTCTCTTTCAGTTGGACATCAATGACAGTTTATGCCTTCCCACCTCTTCCTCTGCTGCCCAAAGTTCTATTGAAAACCAGAGCAGACAGACCAAAGATGATTCTCATTGCTCCGGACTGGCCAAGACAACACTGGTACCCACTCCTGAGGAGCCTGACGCATTCCCCACCATGGACCCTGCCTCTAATGCCTCTTCTTCTGACTCAGCACAGCTTCAAAACTCTTCACAGCCAGCTAAAAACACTCAATCCAGCCGTATGGAAGATTCCTTAGCATCACAACAGACCCTACTCTCCAAGGAGGTGCAGGATGTCATTTTGGAGGCCAGAAGGCCGTCAACTAGAAAAGCTTACTCCGCAAAATGGAAACGGTTTTGTGTCTGGAATGAGAAAAAGGGCCAGGATCCTGGAAAACTGAATTTACCTCAAATACTACAGTATTTAGCTGAGCTGCTAAGCAGTGGGCATTCATTCTCCTCCATCAAAATCCATGCCTCAGCCATTCCTGCAGAATACAACACTGATCCTACCTTATTCTCTCACCCTCTCTTAAGACAGTTCCTCAGAGGGGCTAAGAATCTAAGACCCCCAAGAAAACAACCAATACCTGCTTGGGATCTCAATTTCATTCTGGAAAAACTGACCTTGCCTCCCTTTGAGCCAGCTGCCTCATCATATTTGCAATATTTGTCCTGGAAAACAGCTTTCCTTCTGGCTATTACCTCAGCTCGTAGAGTTTCAGAACTACAAGCTGTCATGGCTGTACAGCCTTTTATCATCTTCCATCAGGACAGAGTTTCCTTACGAACCAACCCGTCCTTTATGCCTAAAGTGGTATCCAGGGTAGCTTTGAATCAGGCCATACACTTACCTGCCTTTTATCCTAATCCTCAAAACAAAGGGGAGAGATTACTACATTCCTTGGACATCCACAGACAACTACGTTATTATCTGGGCAGAACAAAGCCTTTCAGAAAATCAGAACAGCTCTTTGTGTCCTATGCTGTAGGAGCTCAAGGAAAGCCAATTTCGAAACAGACAATCTCAAAATGGTAGCACACTGCATACGCTTTTGCTATTCTTTTCATGGCAAAACTGTACCTACAGGCATCAGATCTCACTCCACAAGGGCCACAGCTACCTCTGCAGCTTTCCTCAGAGGAGTTCCTACCAAAGATATTTTGGAAGCAGCCACTTGGAGTTCTGTGCATACCTTCTCCAAGCACTACCACCTACCATTATACTCCAAAACTAGAGCAGGCTTTGCCACTGCAGTCTTGCAGGGCATCCTGGCTCCTCCTAGTTCCACCTAGTGCCTACCACCCCTTTCTTAGCTTTGGGATTCTACCCATCTGTTATGACTGCAGCTGTATGCATGATGAACATAGTACAGTTTTGTACCTACCATAAATGTAGATGTTAGAGTGCTAATACAGCTGCAGTCCAGGTTTCCCTCCCTCCTTCCCCTCTTGGGACAGGCCTATAGGCTAACACATCCTCATACAACCTGATTGGGGTATTCATTTATAGTGTATTTGCTTGCAACTACTGTATTTTGATTATATTGCAGTGCTTTATTGCACAAATTTATGTATTGCCTTCCTTCTGGGGGCACCTGACATCTGGGGCAAGAAAAACTGAAGAAAATGGTGTCGGCTGGTTCTTTTATACCCCTGTCGCACTGACGTCAGGGAAGAAGCGACAACAACCGACGCCGGACCTAGACTTTGGAATTCGGCCGACCGAGGACCCGCCTGACGGCAGGAGAACCCATCTGTTATGACTGCAGCTGTATTAGCACTCGAACATCTACATTTATGGTAGGTACAAAACTGTACTTTTGCTACAGTTTAAAAGTAAAAAAAAGTCACTTTTTTAACTAAAACCTGAGCACTGTATTGCTTTATGCAGTCAGGGTATAAACTGTAGCAACTGTTTGCTACAGTTTATAAGAATAATTTTTTTCTTTAAATAAAACATGAGTACCATTTGTATCAAACAGTTTGCTACAGCTTATAATATTAAGAAATTATTATTTTTATTATTATTATTTGTAATAAAATGGAGGAGGGGCTGGGCACAGATATTGGACCTGAAAGGCTGGGCAGAAGGGGAGGTGTGCGTGTTCTGCATCTGGCTACCTGGTTGGCGTGCCAGTAGAAGGAGCATAGTTTTTTTTTTTTTTTTTGTTCTCTTCAATGGAAAAGCTTGGGGGGTCATGGATCTGTAATAAACCAGTCACGATTGAATTACTACAGTCTGTTTTTTTTTTTGCTCTTCACTTGAAGGCACAGGATACTGGTTGAGCCAACCATGCTTCTGCTCCTAGTCATCACAAATTAAATCCAAGGGCCTCCTTTACCCTGCAACCATATCACAATTCATAGGGTGAAAATCCTGTGGATTCTTGGGACACCTCTCTATATGTAAAGAGGAGATGGGGTAAATCCTTGTCTCACTCCTTTTTGAAGTGGTCTGTGAATTCTATCAGCATGGTCTTTAGTGTAAATTTTAACTCCACCACCAGACCATTGGTCTGTGGATGGTACAGAGTAGTCTTTAACTGTTTTACCCCCACACTTTCACAAACAGGTTGCTTTGTCTGACATGAAACTGGCACCTCTTGTCAGTCAGTATTTCTCTTGGAAAAACTATCCTGCTTAAACTTTCTAAGAGAGCAGTTGTAACCTTCTTTGTCTCAATAGGAAAATCCTTAGCTCAGGGTATCTGGTATCATAGTCCACCACCATTGGGGTGGATGTCTTACCGATGGAGCTTGGGGTACTTAGAAACCCACAATGTCCATAGCTGCTCTCTGAGATGGTCCCTCACTAATAGGCAAAGAAATTGAAGAGCTTTAGCTTTATGACCTGCATTGCCAACTCTCTGGCATTGTTCGCATATCTTGTAATACCTGAACAATAACAATTGTGCATGAGTCTTCTTTCTGTACAATTTATGTTCATATGGCCTAAAAAGAAATATTGTGGGATATGGTTAGAAGTACCCATCTATAAGCCCTTAGCAATACCAGCTCCTGTATCATTTCTCCCTCAAGCTTTCATTCAGGAGTTCATTCCTTGTACATTGATCCTTCTTCCCCAGTTTATAGATTCCTCCTGCTCTCGAGAGTCAGCAGCCTCTTTGGCTACCTGCCTCAGGGTGCATGTTCTTCATCCATTTCTCTGTGATCCTCCTCAACTTTCCCCTGAAAGAAAATCTGGCATCTTTAACCGTGGTGACTCAAATTCAGGTTTGCTATTACCAACAAACTCTCTCCTTGAAGTAATCCCTTTCCAAGGGAAGCCCAGTACCTTTCAACAGCTATGGCTCAGATTCAGGCTTACAGCTACTAAGTACCCCCCCCCCCCGAAATAGCCACATCACCAACCTTGGTTGGCAGTGAGAATACTGTTTGGGTCTTCCCTATGCTGTCTTCTGCACTTTCCTGCATCCATATTGCTGGTAACCACACATAGCAAGGTACTCATTATTAAAATCATTTCCTATTAAAATATCTACTGTGATATCATCAAATACAGCTACCTACTTCTGTTGCCTTTCCTTTCCAATTCAAATAGACTCTGGCCAGTGGTACCTGAAAAGTGACACTTCCATAGCCCTCACTGTAGTCAGTAGCCCAGGTAAGTATTGCTCCCTTTTAACCATTGCATGGTTGATAGTAGTTTAGTCCAGTGTCCTATCCTTTTTGGAAATTGTCCTTTTCCCCTGTACCAGGATAGATACAGTCCTTTACTGTAGTTTGATGATGTAGCTGTCTCCAGATAGCCCACCACTGTTATACTGCTACCCCTGCTTACTGCCTCCCATGACTTTTGTCCCCCACCTTGTCTCACTGGTCATTGATACCATACATACCCCTTTGGTTACAGTGAAAACATTTATCCACAAAACCTAGGTCTGTACTGTGTTGGCTTGGGCTATGTTGGCTTGGGGTGATCTCTATGGTTCCCATTATACCCATGACTAGTGCTGGGTACCACTTTCTTGTGCAATTATGACCTGCTTTCTAGATAGCGGTCACCCTTTCTTTCCATCTGTTGAGAAGTGTTAACAATTTCAGTCTGCCAACCAGACTGTCATATCCTTGGGCAGAGTATCATGCTTGATCTCTTCTTTAAAGGTCTTGCAGCTTTTTAAGTTTATGATTTGACATCCACTCACCCATTTATGGAAGTATGCTTATTTCTGTAGTATAATCACTTACATTGTTATCTGTCTTTCTTCTCTGTTCTCTGAATTTCTTTCTGTATGCATCAGAAGTCATTTTGAAACATTCACTTAAAAGTGCTTTAACTTTATCATAATTCAGTCATTTTTGATAGCGCATGTATTTCTTTACCCACAAGAAGAGAAGTTTAAAACCTCCCACTTTGCCTCTGGTCAGTTTGTTACTGATTGCACACCCTTATAGATTTCCAAATGAAACTATCAAATTCATCCCTCTTTATAATGCAGAAATAATTTGATTATGACACCTCATATAGTATATTCTTTAGCCTGGCACCCCAGACCCCTTTCTCAAAACATTCTCTCTGAATATTATTGCCTTCCAGTGCTCACTTTTCTACAATAACTGTACTTTAAATAAAGTCTTGCATTCATACACAGGAGTACACACACACACACACACACACACACACACACACACACACACACACACACACACACACACACACACACACACACACACACCAGGGTAGGCTGATAATATTTTACAGCACTACATCCTTCTATCCTAGCCCCAAAATAGTAAACTTCTATCATCCCAGATTACCAAGCTTGTTAATAAACAAAATAATTATAAGCATAAATGGCAATGTATAGTAGAGTTGCCTAGTCAATGAGAGGTGGATGCCAGCAGCTTGTTAGTAGTTAGTAATAATGCTTTATTATCAATTAAATAAATAAGTAAAACATTTTAAAGTGAACAAATAAAATTGCTTTACTTAGAAATTAATTAATTTAGTTTAATTAATTAAGGACTACAGTTAGTTAAATATACAATTGCACATAGAAATTAATGTTTTTGAACAAACAGAATATAAGAAAGAAAACATCTGTTGACCGCTAGACTTCCCCTAGTTAGTTTCTGAACAAAAATATTTACTGATCTAGCCTAAACTGAATATATTTTAGAGCACATTGAGCAGAAGTATAACTGAAAACACACAAGGATATATCTCAACTGTCAAGATTTTTGTAGAATGTCCAGATTTTTTGCTTACTATTTTTGGTCCATTCCTCATAAAATTTGTGTTTTTCTGGAAAAATCACTGAAGACTGAAATCACTAAATAACAACATACATTTTAGTTTTATACTTCATATCCTGCAAATGCATGCTAACACAAATCCTGTTATTCTGGCAGCTTTCTAAGTTTATAAGAGCAATTTTTAAAATTTGTCCCTCCTGATTTTTGTGCCTTTGTCCCCTATTACTTTAGGCTTTGCCCATATTTCTTGCTCTAAGTGGTTGAGAGCTACACTCACATGTTACCTGCATGGTAGTTCTACATGTTCTTTTCTCCTGTTTTCTTTCTTAGCAATTTGTTTTTTATCCTTTCATATAGACCAGAGATGACTCTGAGCAGATGTAACACTTTCATTTTTAACTGGTCTTAATTGTCTATCTTCATAAACAATTTTGTAGTTACACTTTTACAACTTGTTAGCTTTCTGACTTGGGAAAAGTCAAAGATCTTGTAAACACAGGGCAGAGTACTTATTTTTTTCAAATCTTATCTATAATTGGAATTCCCAGCATAAGTTAAAACATAATTTATAGCTATGTATGTAGTAAAAATTCACAAGTTCATACACACTTTGTAGATTAAATCACATATTTTCAGGTTACCTGCCAAAGGTTTTACAAGGCTTAACTATAGCTCACATATCTGTAACATTATGACTCAGAAAACAGTGGCATCACAGTATACACTGAAACATATCAGAGACGCATTACCAAACAATAGCACTATGTAAAGATATATGTTCCATCAACAAACAGATCAAACTGTGAAGGAGATGGGGGGAAAGTGATTTGCTGGCTTGACCACTCTTCTGGGGGAGGGGATTAACCCATGATGAAGATACATCCACGGTGATGGGGATGTGCCATAAATGCAGGACAGATCACCAGTAAAACTATTGTATCTTGGGGGGAGGGTCTAGCTGAACTTGTGTGCAGTGATGTGCATGACATCTCTAACTTTGCCAGTTAAGGCTCACCAAAAAAAAAAAAAATCCTCGTTAGTGTGCAAGTTCAGAGTATGTGACACTGAAGGCTGCTCTGGTCCACTTCCCCTGTCCAACCTTCGAATGGTATAGTCTCAGCCCCATGTCAGCGGGGGGCATGAAAATAGGGTGAAAAATACATGATGTTCAAAATAATCACTATTACAGTAGCCTAAGTTTTGTGGGTTTACCCCACCAGTAATGACCAGCTTCCAAAAGCTTTGGGCACCTTCCAGATACTCCTCCTGCAAAGACCAGGTGGGGTGCTCCTATAAGGGGTATAACTAGGTGCACCAAAAGTGTCACAGCATCTTTTGCCCAGAAAGAAGACAAGATCCCAGAATGCATATGCTAGGAAACAAAGAAAACTGTCTTTATAACCATATACAAAAGGGTAAAAGGAACCGCACCCTGATAACATCTCATCAAGAACAGTAGAGAAAAAGGGGGTTGGAGGGAGTGACATCTGCTACAATGGTGATGCAATGGTAAGTTTACTTATGCTTATGTTCAAAATGATGACCGTTGCAGTAGCCTAAGCTAGTAAAACAGAGAGGGGGCCAATACCTAAGACTCCAGTAACCCCTGGAGAATAATCCTTGAAAAGCCAGTTCTGGATCTTGAAAAGGAGTCCAATTTGTAATGTTATGTACTGAGGACAAAGTTGATGCCTCTAGAATGCTTCTAGAGTCAACTCCTTTCCAGAAAGCCACAGAAGAAGCCAATACCCTTGTTCAATGAGCTGTAACTCTGCCTGGAAAAGTCTTATTGTGAAGAGTGTAACAAAACATAATAGCATAAGACAACCATGAATAAATAGTTAACTTTGACACTGGTTCCTCTTTCACCTTACTTTCATCAGAGACAAAGCTTGTCAGCTTTCCTGAAAGGGTGAGCTCTGTCTAGGTAATATCTGAGCTGCTTGCATACATCCAGAAAGTGAAAAATCCTTTCTCACTTGTTCCTAGGTTCAGGGAAGAACTGGGAGGTTAATGGTCTGGCTTAATGCAAATTCTGAAACTACTTTAGGCTTAAAGGTAGGATTTTTTTCTCAAAGAAACCCTGTCCATGAGAAAAATAAGGTAGGGATGACTCACCATAAGTGCTTGTAACTCAGCTTCCCTTCAAGCAGTTGTCAGAGCAATAAGTAAAACAGTATTTCATGTTAAGAACCTCAAAGCAGCCTAATGAACTGGTCTGAATGGAGACTGTTTAAGTTTTTCAAGCGGAAAACCAAGATCCCAAGGAGGAGCCACCTGTTTTCCTAAGTCAGCAGATATGCACAGCCCCTTTCAAAAATTGTTTAGCGGAGGGCATATGGGATGGTAAGTTGAAATGACTGACAAATGCATCCTTGTAGAAGAATAATGACAAGCCATTAGACAGTAACTCACGCAAATAATCAAGAATCAGAGGCATCAGTACCATTCAAGGATCTTGTGTCTTAGATGTATTCCAATAAACTCCAGAACAAAAACCAAAGCGAAGGACCAACAGCTAACATGAACAGCTTTATTGAAACAGTTGAGCACTTTCTTCCCTTCTGTGATAAGGGACTTCTTCAGAGCAAAATTACAAAATACCCACACACACTACTAACCCAGCCTTAAATAGTAAACCATTAATTACGCATCAATTAATTCTAAAAATGACATACCATATATTGAAAAAACAACATGTTATATAAAACATGTATTCAATGTTGTTGTTGTTGTCTTTCAGCTTTTCCCGGTTAGGGGTCGCCACAGCGGAACTCCGGTCCGCTATTGATTGGCAGTAGGTTTTCACGAACACTGAGGTGCCAGCTCGACGTTCTACCTTCAACGAAGGCACGCTCATTTACGCATGTCTTTCGAATGCCCACCCAACCACAGGGAGGACATGAAGACTCCACACAGAAGGCACTCCCCGCACTCCAGCCGAGAATCGAATGGGAGAACCTCTTAAAACATTTATTCAATATAATTTGAAAATATGCGCAGATAATACCTAACATTACCTAAAATATTATGTTAGATAAATTATACTGTAAAAAAAAAGAATGTGCCAATTCCCCTGAATAAGAAATTTAACCTAATATATGTCTTAATTTTAATATGCTAGATAAACTAATAGCCTCATTGATACCTGGATACTTTGTGGCATCAAACCTAAGTTGCTATCTTAGCTCACAGATATCCAAGTGGACATTTAGGCATCTACCTTAAGGATATTTAAACAAATGTTGGATCACAAAAAATTTAAAAACATGGTCTCTACATTCATTAATATGCCTTGATAATGCATTAGTTTGCCTATTATGTCTGATGTCCAATAACTGTTCACTTGTTCTGTTCTTAAAAGGTCTAGCAGTTTTACCCACATAAAAAGTAGGGCACATTAAACACTTAGCTACATAAACCACGTTAATGGTGCTACAATTAAAATGCCCATTGATCTTCAATGTTTTTCCATTTAACACAAAACTGCCCCCAGTTTCTAAAATATGGGGGCAAAAGTCGCTGTGCTGACACTTAAAATTCCCTTTTCTTCTATTCGTGCTGGTGTCCCTATTTATCTTAGTACCTTCCATTATATTTTTAAAAGACCTATCTTTTTTAAAAATAATATTGGGTTTTCCCCCCACTTTCTGCGCTACATTGACATCAAATTGTAAAATGTCCCAATTATTAAAAATAATATCTACAATATTCTGAACATCTTGATTAAAACATATAATAAACTCTAGTCCAATGTTTGAATCCATATTCCCCTTATTTACATTATTACCATCTTTACCAAATATCAAAATTGGTTTATAAAAAACATTTTTTCGTTTATGCACCACTTCCTGACTAATCACTTCAAGTAGGGCATCTGAATATCCTCTAACCTTAAACATATTTAAAATAAACTTTAACTCATCGATAAATACTAAGTCCAAGCTCACCATCCTGGCTGCTTGAACCAATTGCCTTTTAACTATAGACTTTTTCTGGAAGGATGGGTGTGCACTGGTAAACTTTAAATAAGAGTTTGAAAAAGTAAGTTTTCTATAAATTTTTGATTCCACCACATTGCCTTCAGTAATAAATAACTCAACATATAAATAAGCAATGTTTTTCCTATTATGTTGATGTGTACATTAAAAAAGCAACAGTGTTGTTTACGTATACATAAAACTGCTCTAATTCCTGCTCAGTACCTTTCCACAAAATAAACAAATCATCTAAAAACCTTGTGCAAAACAAAATATTGGATTGGAATGTACTCTGCATTACATACTGTTCCCAATAAGACATAATGTAGTTAGCAAAAACGGGGGCGCAGGCAGCGCCCATGGCAACCCCCATTTTTTGCCTGTAATACTGACCTTCAAAATATAAATAATTATTCTGAAGCATCACTTCCATCAGCGTTATGTATACATTAATAGTGTCCTGATCATATAGGCCAGTATTAAACAATTGGTTCTCTAACCACGCTAAAACCTTCTACATGTAGGATGACCGTAAACAAGCTAACCACATCAGTGGTGACCATGATTACACTTTCATCAAACTTTATTCTACCCACTTTGTCTAAGAATTCCCAAGAATCTTTACATATACATGGAAATGTTTTTAATCCTGCCTGTAATTTTTTATCCAAAAATTTGCTTATAAAACAAGTTTTTGATCATTTAACATCAACTATAGGTCTAAACTGTGGGCCCCTAAGTCCCTTATGGACCTTGGGAATTTCATATGTATTTGGCATCATAGTACTTATTATACATGTATGCATGCTCATCCTCATTGATTTGCCCCTGGTACAACATGTCATCCATTAACAAGTCAATTTTCCTATACATTACATGTATCTCGTTAAGGGAACTCTCTGTATAAGACCCATCTAACAACAGGGTATTAATCCCATTCAGATAATCGGCCTTATTCATAATAACAATTCCATTTCCTTTATCCGGTTTCATTAACCGTATATTAGTGTCCCGTACCAAATCATTTAGCAAACTTTCTTCAGCCACAGTCATATTGGTTTATCCCGGGTATCACTTCTGTGTCACTGTTAGACAGAGGCACAGTATACTAACCTCAAAAAAGGGCATAGCAAAATTAATTTAAAATGGGTGGTGAAAGCCAAACACACACTGGCTAGGCTTATAAATGCCCTAGGGCAGATAGCTTAGTATGAACCTATGAACATGTTCTTTTTTAACTGATAGAACCCTACGTATATCCTTTTCACATTTGCTTTCAAACAACCTTATTACATTATTTAAAGGTAGATTAAATGTACTGGGTCTCCTTAAACACCCATTACCATCCCCATTACCTTCACTTTGGAAATTAAACCAGACCTTAAAATTCAATTTCCTAGTGTAACTTTTAAGGTCTATCAAAGTGTTATCTATCCTTGCCTTTCTAAAGGGCACAAAAGTGAACCCTTTAGCCAATACATTTACATGTTCAGTTCTAATTTCATTTGTAGAATAGTTATAAATTTTAAAATTATTTCTCTCATTTTGAATGACAACAGGTTCAAATGCATTTTCAAAGTTCATTATATCACAACTTTGTATCATGTAACCATTGTTACCTACAAATTCATTGACTGAATTGTCCACATTTAGTTGAAAATTCAACGGAAAGTCACTATCAAAAGTTCCATCCAAAACATCTTCTTGCTGACCAAAACATTCAAATTAGTATTGCTCACAGCCATTCCATTGTTACTATAGCATTCATTTTCATTTATAGTCGATACTCTATGAATGCCAAGTGAAACAAAAAAATTGTTAACAGGAAAAGTACTTACAGACCCCAATAGGTCCAAGGCCATATCCATCAAGTCCTCCGCTGTCAGCTCCTGTTCCTGCTGTTGTTGTTTTTCGGCCATGCCCCCTGCACAACATAGTCCCGATAAATTTTCAGCAAAAAATGAGGCTGTTGCTCTTTCTCCTTCAGTCTCTCCGAATACCTTACACTCTCCTCATTCTGAAAAAGCTGTGAGGGATTCCTTGTTGCTTTATAGCCTACCGCATTTGACGTCATTCCCTTGTCTGAATCTGTTCCCTGATTGGCCTGATCTTCCTCATTATTGATGCTTCCTGCAGAAAGTGGATACACCCTCTGTTTGGCGTATTCATTCAAGTTTCTTATATATATATATATATATATATATATATATATATATATATATATATATATATATATATATATATAATGGAAGGTACCAAGATAAATAGGGACACCAGCACGAATAAAAGAAAAGGGAATTTTAAGTGTCAGCACTGCAACTTTTGCCACCATATTTTAGAAACTGGGGGCAGTTTTGTGTTCATGGAAAAAACATTGAAGATCGATGGGCATTTTAACTGTAGCACCACTAACATGGTTTATATAGCTAAGTGTTTAATGTGCCCTATTTTTTATGTGGGTAAGACTGCTAGACCTTTTAGGAACAGAGTAAGTGAACATTTATTGGACATCAGACATAATAGGCAAACTAATGCATTAGCAAGACATGTTAACGAATGTAGTGACCATGTTTTTAAATTTTTTTGTGATCCAACATTTGTCTAAGGATCCACAAGGTAGATGCCTAGATGTCCACTTGGATATATGTGAGCTAAGATGGCAACTTAGGCTTGATGCCACAAAGTATCCAGGTATCAATGAGGCTATTAGCTTATCTAGCATATTAAAATTAAAACATATATTAGGTAAAATTTTTTATTCAGGGGATTGGTACATTCTTTTTTTACAATATAATTTATCTAACATAATATTTTAGGTAATGTTAGGTATTATCTGCTCATATTTTCAAATTATATTGGATACATATTTTATATAACATGTTTTTTCAATATATGGTATGTCATGGCAAAGAGAGAGGTGGCAAAGGCTAAGGATAAGGCATATGAAGAATTGTATGAAAGGTTAGACACTAAGGAGGGAGAAAAGGACTTGTACCAATTGGCTAGACAGAGGGACCGAGCTAGAAAGATGTGAAGCAGGTAAAGGTGATAAAAGATAATGAGGGAAACATACTTACAAGCGAGGAGAGTATGTTGAGCAAATGGAAAGAGTACTTTGAGGGGTTGATGAATGAAGAGAATAAGAGGGAGAGAAGGTTGGATGATGTGGGGATAGTGAATCATGAAGTGCAATGGATTAGCAAGGAGGAAGTAAGGATAGCTATGAAGAGGATGAAGAATGGAAAGGCTGTTGGTGCAGATGACATACCTGTGGAAGCATGGAGGTGTTTAGGTGAAATGGAAGTGGAGTTTTTAACCAGATTGTTTAATGAAATTTTGGAAAGTGAGAGGATGCCTGAGGAATAGAGAAAAAGTGTTTTGGTACCGATTTTTAAGAATAAGGGTGATGTGCAGAGCTCTAGTAACTACAGAGGGATTAAACTGATCAGTCACAGCATGAAGTTATGGGAAAGAGTAGTGGAAGCTAGGTTAAGAAGGGACGTGATGATTAGTGATCAGCAGTATGGTTTCATGCCGGGAAAGAGCACTACAGATGCAATGTTTGCTCTGAGAGTGTTGATGGGGAAGTACAGAGAAGGTCAGAAGGAGTTGCATTGTGTTTTTGTAGACTTAGAGAAAGCATAAGACAGGGTGCCTAGAGAGGAGTTGTGGTATTGTATGAGGAAGTCGGGAGTGTCAGAGAAGTATGTAAGAGTGGTGCAGGATTTGTACAAGGGTAGTGTAACAGCAGTGAGGTCTGCGGTGGGAGTGACGGATGTGTTTAAGGTGGAGGTGGGATTACATCAAGGATCAGCTCTGAGCCCTTTCTTATTTGCACTGGTGATGAACAGGTTGACAGACGAGATCAGATAGGAGTCCCCATGGACTATGATGTTTGCAGATGACATTGTGATCTGTAGTGAGAGTAGGGAACAGGTGGAGGAGACCCTGGAGAGATGGGGGTATGCTCTAGAGAGAAGAGGAATGAAGGTCAGCAGGACTAAGACAGAATATATGTCTGTGAATGAGAGGGAGGATAGAGGAATAGTGAAGATGCAAGGAGTAGAGGAGGTGAAGGTGGATACGTTTAAATACTTAGGATCAATAGTTCAGATTAATGGTGAGTGTGGAAGAGAGGTGAAGAAGAGAGTACAGGCAGGATGGACTGGGTGGAGTAGAGTGTCAGGAGTGATTTGTGACAGACAAGTACCAATAAGAGTGAAAGGGAAGGTCTACAAGAGGGTAATGAGACCAGCTATGTTATATGGGTTGGAGACAGTGGCATTGACAAAAAGGCAGGAGTTAGAGCTGGATGTGGCAGAGTTAAAGATGTTAAGGTTTGCACTGGGTGTGACGAGGGTGGACAGGATTAGGAATATGTATATTAGAGGGTCAGTCCAGGTTGGAAGGTTTGCAGTCAAAGCCAGAGAGGTAAGATTATGTTGGTTTGGACATGTGCTGAGGAGGGATGCTGAGTATATTGGGAAAAAGATGCTAAGGATGAAGCTACCAGGTAACAGGAAAAGAGGAAGGCATAAGATAAGGTTTATGGATGTGGTGAGAGAGGACATGCAGGTGGTCTTTGTGACAGAGCAAGATGCAGAGGACAGGAAGAAATGGAAACAGATGATCCGCTGTGGCGACCCCTAATGGGAACAGATGAAAGATGATGATGATGATTTTAAGAATTAATTGATGTGTAATTAGTGGTTTACTATTTAAGGCTGGGTTAGTAGTGTGTGCGGGTATTTTGTAATTTTGTTCTGAAGAAGTCCCTTATCACAGAAGGGAAGAAAGTGCTCAACTGTTTCAATAAAGCTGTTCATGTTAGCTGTTGGTCCTTCACTGTGGTTTTTGTTCTGGAGTTTATTGGAATACATTTGGCTGTAGTTTGGTCTTTCTGCAGAGATGGAAGTGGCAGGTACAACTAATGGTGATATATTAGAGTTATTACAGCAAATCAAACAACAACTGGCTACCCATACAGCCCAAATACAAACTTTAACTGAAAAACAGGGGAATAATGACTTGTTTTGTAGTCTTGGCTACCCACTAACTCAGCCAACACCTATTAACAGTGGTCCAAATGGTCCCGAAAGGCAACAGCAGAGTATGCTTGGTGATACATCCGTTAGGACTGAAGAGTTGAACGGTAATGTCCAAGGGCCTTTACAGTGGAAGAATAATACTTTTGTATTTGGGGTTGCAAGAAGGCAAGGAAGTGTGACTCAACTTGAAATTACCACCACTGTTGATAAAATAAAGGTATTTGAAAAGAATTTGTTATCATGTAAGAAATTGCAATTTGAAATATCATATTTACAGAAAAATATTGAAATGGAATTGGTCCCACGGGGGTTGAGATTGTGGAAATACCCCAATGGGTCCAATGGAAATGTTGAACTATTAAATGAATTACACAGTTTATTTGATAAAACGGGGCTTCAAATGATGAGGCTTATGGTTAAGTACAATTTGCAAACAGCCGATAAAATGGCAAAGGACTTGGAAGATTTAAATCAAACCATACAAAATGATGTTAACTTTATGCAAAGTCAAACAGTTTACAACGATGTTTTTTCTAATGTGACATTTCCTTGCAATGTAATTTATACACATAAAAGTAACAAAATAAAAAGAGACTTGAATTAATATGCCAAACAGAGGGTGTATCCACTTTCTGCAGGAAGCATCAATAATGAGGAAGATCAGGCCAATCAGGGAACAGATTCAGACGAGGGAATGACGTTAAATGTGGTAGGCTATAAAGCAACAAAGAATACCTCACAGCCTTTTCAGAATGAGGAGAGTGTAACACATTCGGAGAGACTGAAGGATATACGTAGGGTTCTATCAGTTAAAACAGAACATGTTCAAACCAATATGACTGTGAGAGAAGAAAGTTTGCTAAATGATTTGGTACGGGACACTAATATACGGTTAATGAAACTGGATAAAGGAAATGGAATTGTTATTATGAATAAGGCTGATTATTTGAACGGGATTAATACCCTGTTGTTAGATGATGGGTCTTATACAGAGAGTTCCCTTAACGAGATACATGTAATGTATAGGAAAATTGACTTGTTAATGTCTGACATGTTGTACCAGGGGCAAATCAATGAGGATGAGCATGCATACATGTATAATAAGTACCCTATGGTACCAAATATATTTGAAATTCCCAAGGTCCATAAGGGACTTAGGGACCCACAGTTTAGACCTATGGTTGATGGTAAACGATCGAAAACTTGTTTTATAAACAAATTTTTGGATAAAAAATTACAGGCAGGATTAAAAATATTCCCATATATATGTAAAGATTCTTGGGAATTCTTAGACAAAGTGGGTAGAATAAAGTTTGATGAAAGTGTAATCATGGTCATCATTGATGTGGTTAGCTTGTTTATGGTCATCCCACATGTAGAAGGTTTAGCGTGGTTAGAGACCCAGTAGTTTAATACTGGCCTATATGATCAGAACAATATTAATGTATACATAATGCTGATGGAAGTGGTGCTTCAGAATAATTATTTATATTTTGAAGGTCAGTATTGCAGGCAAAAAATGTGGGTTGCCATGGGCACTGCCTGCTCCCCTGTTTTTGATAACTACATTATGTCTTATTGGGAACAACAGTATGTAATGCAGAGTACATTTCAATCCAATATTTTGTTTTACACAAGGTTTTTAGATGATTTGTTTATTTTGTGGAAAGGTACTGAGCAGGAATTAGAGCAGTTTTATGTATACATAAACGGCACAGTTGTTTTTTTAAAATTTACACATCAACATAATAGTAAAAACATTGCTTATTTAGATGTAGAGTTATGTATTACTTAAGACAATGTGGTGGAATCCAAAATTTATAGAAAACCTACTTTTTCAAACTTTTATTTAGAGTTTACCAGTTTACTAGAGGAGCCAGGATGGTGAGCTTGGACTTAGTATTTATTGATGAGTTAAAGTTTATTTTAAATATGTTTAAGGCTAGAGGATATCCAGATGCCCTACTTGAAGTGATTAGTCAGGAAGTGGTGCATAAATGAAAAAATGTTTTTTATAAACCAATTTTGATATTTGGTAAAGATGGTAATAATGTAAATAAGGGGAATATGGATTCAAACATTGGACTAGGGTTTATTATATGTTTTAATCAAGATGTTCAGAATATTGTAGATATTATTTTTAATAATTGGGACATTTTACAATTTGATGTCAATGTAGCACAGAAAGTGGGGGGAAAACCCAAAATTATTTTTAAAAAAGATAAGTATTTTAAAAATATAATGGAAGGTACTAAGATAAATAGGGACACCAGCATGAATAGAAGAAAAGGGAATTTTAAGTGTCAGCACTGCAACTTTTGCCCCCATATTTTAGAAACTGGGGTCAGTTTTGTGTTAAATGGAAAAACATTGAAGATCAATGGACATTTTAATTGTAGCACCACTAACGTGGTTTATGTAGCTAAGTGTTTAATGTGCCCTATTTTTTATGTGGGTATGACTGCTAGACCTTTTAAGAACAGAATAAGTGAACATTGATTGGACATCAGACATAATAGGCAAACTAATGCATTAGCAAGGCATATTAACGAATGTAGAGACCATGTTTTTAGATTTTTTGTGATCCAACATTTGTTTAAAGATCGACAAGGTTCATAGGTTCATAGGTTGGTACTAGGCTATCTGCCCTAGGGCATTTATAAGCCTAGCCAGAGTGTGTTTGGCTTTCGCCACCCTTTTAGATTAGTTGACTGTGCCTCTGTATAGTAGGTCACAGAAGATAGCCCTTTTGAGGTTAGTTTACTGTGCCTCTGCCTAGTAGGGACACAGAAGAGATCCCAGGGGGTAAACCTACGATCTCCCATCCACTTGTCAAGATTTCTCCTTGAAGAGGGTCATTGAGGGACTCTGCCTAACATGGATTGGGATTTTGTTCCAAAGTGAGGGGACCCTCTGGGATATGAATCTGTCCCTCCAGCATGTCCTATTTATTTCTGTGCTGAGGTTTAAGTCCCTGGAGCATGTAGCTCTAAGGGATTTGGATTTCCTGAGGTGGAGCATGTCCATTAATTCTGGGTTGGACATGGCTTTATACGTCAGGCACAGATCGCCTCTGAGTAGGCGGTAAGCAGCTGAGTAGAGCTGGAGTTTCTTTAGCCTAACTGTGTAGGGCATCTGTTTGAGTCCCTTGATCCTCTTGGTGAGGTACTTTTGGGGTCTTTCCAGTTGCTGCAGGTGTCGGGTAAGGTACATCCCAAATGGGGCATTGTATTCAATTATGGGCCTGATGAGTGATGAGTAGAGGGCACAATGACCTCTCTTGATCTAGATGTGAACCCTTTCATGATAAGGTGGGCTATATAGAAGGTCTTTCTAACCACTTTGGCAACGTGATTGTCAAAGGAGAGATTGCTATCTACTTGGGTCCCCAAATTCCTAATTACTTCTTCCGTACTTAATGGATTACCACCTATGTGGTAATTTGTGGGCACTTTGTTTTTCCCAAAGGGGATGACTATGCACTTTTTGGCATTTAGCTTTAGGCTATGGCTCTGGCACCAGTTATCCATCTCTGTGAGACCCTTTTGGAGGATGCTTGTGTCAGTCGGCAAGTCGATTATGGCACCCAGTTTGCAGTCATCTGCAAACTTGGTCAGCCATAGTCCTCCCATGTTAGCCTGTACCTCAGAGAAATATATGCCGAACAAGAGATGTCCCAGGACTGAGCCTTGTGGGACGCCACTCATAACTGGTTTAGAGTCTGATATGGCACCTGCAATTCTGACCATGTGGGTTCTATCCCTGAGCCAGTTTGCAACCCATCTTGTGACATAGGGGTTGATATTTAAGCTGGTGAGCTTATTTATGATGCCCGAGTGGGGTATTGTGTCGAAGGCTTTTGCGAGGTCCAGGTAGGCTGTGTGGACTACCTTCCCTTCATCTATGGCCTTGGTGACTGTTTCAAAGAAGTCGACCAGGTTCAAGAGGCAAGATCTGCCCTTAACAAAGCCGAATTGGGTAGGATCCAATGTTTGGAGGTTCCCACTGTCTTTGTTTATGAGTTTCATGATGATACGCTCCATAGCTTTGCAGACCAGGCTAGTCAGGCTTATAGGGCGATAGTTTCTGGGGTCTGTTGTGGCACCACCTTTATGGAGTGGGACCACTGTTGCTGTACGCCATTCCTTGGGTACATATCCTGTAGTAAGGCTGAGATTGAACAAGTAGATGCCTAGATGTCCACTTGGATATCTGTGAGCTACGTTGGCAACTTAGGCTTGATGCCACAAAGTATCCAGGTATCAATGAGGCTATTAGCTTATCTAGCATATTAAAATTAAGACATATATTAGGTTAAATTTCTTATTCAGGGGATTGGTACATTCTTTTTTTACAATATAATTTATCTAACATAATATTTTAGGTAATGTTAGGCATTATCTGCTCATAATTTCAAATTAAATTGGATACATGTTTTATATAACATGTTTTTTCAATATATGGTATGTCATTTTAAGAATTAATTGATGTGCAATTAGTGGTTTACTATTTAAGGCTGGGTTAGTAATGTGTGTGAGTATTTTGTTCTGAAGAATTCCCTTATCACTGAAGGGAAGAAAGTGCTCAACTGTTTCAATAAAGCTGTTTGTGTTAGCTGTTGGTCCTTCGCTGTGGTTTTTGATCTTGTGTCTTAGAGTGGCACCAACTAGAAAATCTTTTCTACATACCCATATATGATTTCTTAAAAGCAGGTTTTCTCTCCCCCTTAAATACCTGCTGCACATCCTCAGAAAAAAAATGTGCATAAAAGGTTTCAAAATTGTACCATCCAGGCAGTTAAATGAAGGATTTTGAGATTGGGGTGTATCAAACTCTCCAACTTGTGTGAGTAAATTTGGTTTTTGGTGAAGCCTGTATTAACTGCCCTTGGTGAGTCTGAAAAGAATGGAGAACTTCTGTTGCCTGGGCCAAAAGGGAGTCATGACTACAATTATGAGAAAGTCTTGCTAAAATTTTAGAAAAATTCCAGTAATCATTGAAAAGGGTGAAAAGTCATGCAGGAACATTCCAGTTCATGGGAGCGAAAATGCATCTGTCTTCCAGGATTACCTGCAAGGAGTCCTGAAGTAGAATTTCTTTAGTTGTCTGTTCTGAAAGGATACAAACAGATCTGCTTGAGGTATTCCCCACAGGTGGATCATTTATTGGAAGACCCTAAGATGAAGTTTCCATGTATGGGGGTTTATCCTGGTCCTGTTGAGCTTGTCTACAGTAAGATTTTGCTCAGATGGAATATATATGAAGCCCAAAGAGTCTGAGCTGAATTGCTACCTCTTAGACCATCATAGTCTGCAAAGGAAGAAAGATTGGTACCCCCTTATTTGTTTAAGTACCACATCACTGTGATGTTTGTGTACACTAGCAGAGCTCGTGGAGATCAGAGATAATTCAAGGCCTTCAAAGGTTTGATAACAGCCAAGATCTCCCTGACATTTATTTGCTTCTGTCTGTCTATAAGATCCCACAGAGCTAGTAATTTAACCCATTTTGAAACAGCTCCCCACCCCAGATTTGAAGCATCTGTTGTGACTGACTGGAGTGGGGATGGAAGGAAGAATGGAATACTTGGACTGCAAGCTATGTGATCTACTCACCATCCACTTTCTGTCTTCACAAATACCAGAACTAGAATCTGAAAAGTCAAAGAGTGTAGATAGTCCAGAAGATAAAATAGAGAACTGTCAAAATAAACCTGATACAGGAAATCTTAAGAAAAACCTAAACTGTTTGGTAATTGGAATGTGGTAATATATATCCTTATGTCTAGCTTTTCCATGAAAGCTAGTGTTAGGATCAAGGGTACAAGATTCTGAAGTGATAACATTTTGAACTTCAGATTCTTTACCTGGAGGTATAAAGCCAAAATATCTAGTACTGCTCTACAGCATTCTTCTGATTTGGGAACTAGAAAACTCCTCCTTGAATGATAGTTTTTGCCATGAAGACTGAAGGGCACTGGTTCTATTACACCCTGAGACATCACATTGTGCAGAATGGAAGAAAGAAGAGAAATCTGGTTCCTTCAGCAATAGTGAATTCCCAGGAATTGAGGGGGGGGGGGATTCTCATTGCCAGGAGTACCCAGGTTGTATCCTTCTGTTATGGGACAAGATCAGCTTATTAAAATGTGTATTAATTTCAGTTTATTAATGATGCTATAAAATGATTGTTAAAAAGCAAATATAATTTGTATGCAGGCCTGGAAAAATACAGCTTCATAAGCCACAGTATTGCTGTCTTTTAAACTGCATTCTTTTAGTATTAGTATGTAATAAGAGAGAATAGTATGTGTTGCAGTTACTACAAAAGGAATTTGTAGCCTGACTCCTCCAGGCTAGGAGTGTGTTGTTGCTAGGGCAGGTTTGAAACATCCAAGGTTAGAAACAAGACCCCTTGGAAGCAGATGGATCATGTATAGGAAGGTGTTAATTTGAAGTCTGAGGCAAAAGTCACGAGGGATGAGGATATTTGCAAAGTTTTCTATAGGACACAGTCATTGTAATGTAAGGAAAGTGCATGACCAGGTTTGATAAGAAAAATGTATAAAAAATGTGGTTTGTCTCTGTTCAGAGAGACTATTTTGACATCTGCTATGAAGACTGCTTCCCAGCACTGTAAGAATAATTTTTTTTTTGCACATCCTGACTAAAGGCATATAAGGTAAATTCTTAATGTTATTTATTTATGACTATAATAATTTGGTACCGTTCTCTGGATCTGAACTTTGGTATTGCTGCAGGGCAGTTCTGGAATAGGGCCCATCACAGATTTTCTGGAATTCCAGATTGCTTTGTATGGAATAGTCAGAGACTTAGATGTGCAGCTATTCAGGGTGTGCAAACATACTAGCCTTGGCAGGGAAATTGTTTTGTAAGGGGAAGGGTTGCTTCGTGTTTTTTCTTCTTTCTTTCTTTTTTAGACAATTTTAGCAAAATGTAAGTGACTGTGTTTGTACAATAAGTGCATGACTGTGTTTTTGTTTGAGTGGTTGTAAGGTATACAATTAATAGTGGGAGAACCCCATAGTAAATGAGTATAGTAAATGTATGTGCACATACAGTAAAGGACAAATTAACACAAGGAGATGCCTTGTGTCAAGAGTGGTACCCTCAGGATTGAAAGGTTAGAAGTATGAGAGATGTTTTTATTCTGTCAATGTATGAGAGAAAGAAAAGAAAAAGTTAAAAGCTAAAGATAAAGTTAAAACAAGTTCATGAGCTCACTGCATGACTGGAACATAGACTGTAAAGTTAAAACAAGTTCATGAGCCCACCGCATGATTGAGACATAGACTGTAAAGTTAAAACAAGTTCATGAGCCCACCACATGATCGGGATGTAGACTGTACAACAAGTTCATGAGCCCATAGCATGATTGGGACATAGACTATATACTGTTAAAACAAATTCATGCATGACCGCCAAATCATACACCAGTGCACTGTACAAACATATACACAAATGCATGGATCTCGCCATACCCAATAGAACCAAGATGCTCTCCTCCAAATAAAGGAAGCCAGTTTGGTGGTCCCCTGCCATAAACAAACTCTACAACAGAAGGAAGAAACTTGATGCAGAATAAGATGAAGTCCAAGACAGGAAAAACTCCCTTATCAGCCTCAACAAAAAGGTGAGATCCTTCATCAAATCCTCTAAAGCTAGCTTTGAAAACAGAATTGCAGCAGATAGTAAAGACAACCACAATGTCTTCTACAGTTATGTAAAGAATCTCCATGGCAATACCCAGATTTGCTCTGAGCTACTGCACAATGGTATCTCCTATACTGAGCCAACAGATATTGCCAATATACTGGCCGACAGATTCAGTGCCAACTTTACCCCTCTCCCCTCCCCCAAAGGACCAATCATAATACCAGTAGATTGCCAGGCACCCAGTATTACTGCTGCACAGCACTATTCAAGGCCAAGAATACAGCTTTCATGGGACCTGACAATATCCCTTACTGTGTTCTACATGAACTATAGAGTGAACTGGCACCTCACCTGTGTACCTTGTTCAATCACAGCCTCACATCAGGCTTTGTCCCTACCAAATGGCACACTGCTACAGTCATCCCTCTCCACAAAGGAGGAGCAACTACAGACCCTGTGTACTATCGCCCCATTAGCCTGATGAGTCTGATATGCAAAGCTATGGAACACATCATCATGGAGCTAATAAACAAGGATATAGGGAATCTCCAAACTCTGGATCCCAAACAGTTTGATTTTGTGAAGGGTAGATCATGTCTGCTCGACCTGGTCAACTTCTTTGAGACAGTCACCAAAGCTGTGGATGAAGGCAAGATGGTTCATACAACCTACCTTGATCTAGCCAAGGTGTTTGATACCATTCCCCATTCAGGAATCGTAGAAAACTCACTAAGCTAGGCATCAACCCCTATATCAGTATGTGGGTTGCAAACTGGCTCACAGGTAGAACCCACAATGTGAAAGTAGCAGACTCCAAGTCAGACTGCCGACCAGTCACGAGTGGAGTCCCACAGGGTTTGGTCCTGGGTCCTCTCCTGTTTGGTATCTACTTCTCTGAAGTCCAGTTCAACACAAAGGGTCTCTGGCTGACAAAGTTCACAGACAATTGCAAGTTAGGAGCTATTATTAACTCCCCAAGTAATGTTGACATCCTACAGAAAGGGTTCACTGAGACCGACTGATGTCCGAACCATGGCCTTAAGCTCAGTGCCAAAAAATGTGTCATCATCCCCTTTGGGAAACACCCAGTTCCCATGAATTACTACATCGATGGTAGTCCACTGAACACAGAAAGTGTTATAAGAGATCTGGGAACACAGGATGACAGCAGCCTCTCTTTTGACCACCACATTGCCACTGTGGTCAGAAAGTCCTTCTATGTGGCACATCTCATTACTAAGGGTTTTGCATCCAGGAAGAAAGAGGCGATTGTCTCTCTCTACTCTTCCCTCATTAGGCCAATCATCGAGTACAATGCCCCATTTGGCATGTACCTCACTAGACACCTACAACAACTGGAGAGGCTGCAAAATTACCTCACAAAGAGAATCCTAGGTCTTAAACACTTGTCCTATATGGACAGACTCAAAAAACTCCAACTATTCTCTGTCTCATATCACCTACTTAGAGGCGATCTCTGCTTGACACACAAAGCCATATCTGATCCAGCTCTGTTAGAAATGTTACATCTAAAGAAATACCAATTCCTCCACACCACACACTCCAGTGACCTCAACCTCATTACCACAATCAACAGAATATGCTGGAGGGACAGGTTCATAACCCAGAGACTGCCCTTGCTATGGAATAGACTTCCCATACATGTCAAACAGAGCACCTCGCTGGCCTTCTTCAAGAGAAACCTTGATGAGTGGATGGAATAGAAAATTCACCCTGGGAAATCACTCCACTGGCTCTATGTCAGGGTAATCCAATGGGCTAGGTTTGTAAAGGCTCCAGGACCATTAGCCTAGTACACACCTATGAACCTATGAGCCTACCAGATGATAGGACCTAGAGGTATGTGTTGTTAAAATAAATTCATGAGCCCAAAGCATGCTGGGAATTAAGTGTGATTGTGTGAAAGTACCCTCAGAGGGTCCAAAAGAGTGGTCAGTTCTGGACACAGTATCTATCCGTCCCGTTATCCTGACCACAGTGCTGGAGCTGTAACTTTTGAGTTTGCGGAGGGACAAAAGCAAGAGGGTGCTGTGGGAAAAGGCTGATTGAAACCTCTCCTCTGTTGCTGCATGCTGACAGAATTCCTACCTTTACCTCCCTGTATGGTGTGTGGATTACTACAGTTATTTTCTGTTTTTGAAACTGCCAGGATCCAGGAGTTGTAAGGTAAGCCTAACATTTTTATTATTACTGATTTATAAAATAAGAAAATGGGAGCAAAGATAAGCAAACAAGATCAAATCCATGAAAAGGGAACAGCTGCATATTTTATGTATTTTAATTATGGGAAGGAAAGTTGTAAATATCTGCATGACTGGTTTAATTTTACTAAGAATTGTGCTGGTGGGTATTTCCATTAAATGGAACTTATGATAAGACTAAATTGCTGACATTGAAAGGTGTTTTATTCTTGGTACAGTGAAGCACCTAAAAGGGAAAAGGAGTCAGCATTAAGAGGTTGCAGGATGTTAATAAAAAATTGTTGCAGCAAGTAAAAGAGGTTAAAAATGCAGTACAGACCAGTAAAAAGGGATCCCTTTGTCCTGTCTTAGCAGGTTTGGAACAAACTGAGGACAGCCAAAAAGCAGAGACTTTTAAAGAGGATGATAATCCTGCAGTAGCTACTGCACCCCACCCCCATACGTACTGGTATGGGTGGCCCCTGTACAAGCTTCTCCTGTTTCTCAGACCTCTGCATTTTAGAACAGGAGGTCAGCAGGGTACTGTTACATCTGAACTTAGTTCTCCTGTCCAACTCTCATCTCTAGAACAGACATCTGCAGTTAAAAAGTTTTTTTTTCTTTCTTCTTCCTATCATTCTCAACAAGCTTCTACCTTTCCAACAGGAGCACTAGTGTTTGACACTCTTGTGGCTCATCACAAGCGCTCACATGATAGGTTAGGACAAGAGGCTATTGCCTCTGATTTTTTTTGGCACCTTTAAAAAAAATGGAGGGGCTAATGCTGATTTGCATACATCTTCTAACTGAAAGAAGAGGGAAAAAAAACATCCATAAAGGTTTAAGGAGGAATTAAAAAAAAAAAAAGTATGTATCATCGCAACCACATTTTCGTGCCAGCTGCAAGCACACTTTTTTGCATGCTTTCTTGCCGGCAACTATCATGTTCCAAAGTGTGATATCTGGAGATGGCGTCTAGCATTTCCTTGGGGGTCTCCTTCTTTAGCTTGACAAGTTTACTTGGTACTGATATCACCTATCAGGTAATAGGGCTACCACTATGGGAAGCACTGACCATGGTCTGGATATGAACTAAATACCATGCTGCTTAAAATGACTGTTTGTAAAAATAAATAAATAAATAATAATTAAAAAAATAACAGGTTACTAACAATGTGTGGAACTGAAAATAACTGCAGAAACTCTTGGGAGCAATAACAGCTAAATGCGAAAACGTAACAAAGTATGGTTGCATAACAGCCAACCGAGAAAGCGTAACAAAGCATGGTTGCGATAATACTGCATAAAAAAAAAAGTCTTCTGCCTCATGTTTAGAGCTAAAATATTGCTAGTGTGCTGCAATAAAACTGAACAAGATAACAGGATGCTATGAAGTTAGAATAGTTCCACGCGGAAATAGCTATTAAGTGCTGTTCCACTTAAATATTTCTTTTACTTTTTTATAAATGGGCAACATGGCAGAAAGAACGTCCGTGTCTTAACAGATGTAAATAACTCTAAAACAATAGGCAGTAGGTTAATGTGAGCATGAAAGTTATTCAACATATTGTTATTTATACAACAGGTAATATTTAACATGGAAATATGCTCTAGTTGTTCTTCAAACAGGCTTAAATATCCCCCAAATGTCTTTTTTTGTTAACAACAGACATGAACAACTCCAAAAGTAGAAGCAGAGAGGAGTACATTCAGTGCACAGCAGAATACAAAATGAATAGTATTTTATTTACAAGTGAATTTAAGAATTTGCTTTATTAAGAAAAAAATCACTTTGGAACATGATAGATGCCGTGAAATACCTCCTAAATGTCTTTTTTTTTGTTTGTTAACAACACACAAGAGCAACTCCAAAACTGGAAGCAGAGAGGAATACATTCAGTGCACAGCAGAATACAAAATGAATAGTATTTTATTTACAAGTGACTTTAAGAATTTGCTTTATTAAGAAAATAATCACTTTGGAACATGATAGATGCCGGCAAGAAAGCATGCAAAAAAGTGTACTTGCAGCTGCCGCAAAAATATGGTTGCAATAATACATAAGTACCAAAAAAAAAAAAAAAAAAAAAAAGAAAGAACTATTACAACCCTAAGAACACAGTTACTTAAAAAGGCTAAAATAACAAATTTCACACCCACAGGAAATGCACTAATAGATAAAGGATAGCATTGTTAAATTACAAAAGTGTGTCAGGCATGCAGGCAAAATAAAGAGAAAGGCTCTGCAGATTATTTGAGTCATCTTAAAACAGTGTTTGCTAAACATTTAGAAATACCAGATCCACATGAACAAGCTAAACCAGCTATTGCAAACCCTGTCTGTACAAAATCAAATGAAGCAAGTGCTTATAGACTGGCAGGAAAAAGACTTAAAGTCCATACTAAGTGCTGCAAATCACCATACTGACTATGGTAGAGTGATAAAACAAAAATAAATCTTAATCCCTTTGCTGCCACTAAAAAGAAAAAAAAAAGACCCTATGTTAAAGTAAAAATGAATGCAAAGTCGATTCTGTTCTTGGTAAAACTGGCAACACTAGGTCTATATTAAACGTTACTTCAGACAGTTAAATACCAGCATAAAAACAAAGTAAAGGCAGTTGGTGTAACAAATGCTACTGTTACATATCCTGTTTTAAAACCTATAACCATTTATTTAGGTCCAATCAAAGAAAAACTTTATTTCCTTTGAGTATTACTGCACCAGTAAACCTACTTGAACAAAATTTGTTATGTAAGTTGGGTTGTACCATTTACTGTACAGCAGAAGGGGTGTATGTAGATGTTCCAACAGAATGAAGGGGGAAGTATTACAATTCTTAGCAAAAGTTAAGAAAAGCCATTTGAAGGCATATAGACAGCTAAAAACTGCTGCAGCAGGTACCTGCTAACTTATGGGTTAAACATGCTAATAAAGTAGGTATATTAAAATCTGCAAAACCTGTAAAAATAAAATTGAATCTATCAAAACCCCTCCATAAAATTCCACAGTATCCACTGAAATCAAAAGCACAACAGGGAATCAAACCTGTAATTCAGTCTCTAATACAGCAAGGAATAATAATACCAGCTAAAAGCCTTTGTAATACTCCTATTTTTCCAGTGAAAAAGCCAGGAAAGGATACTTATAGATTTGTCCAAGACTTAAGGGCTGTAAATAATGCAGTACTATTATTTATATTTTATTTTATTTCAGTTTGTTAACCGTGAAAGTCCATTGGGCCAAGGTAGCCCGTTTTCAATGGAGGGCCCGAGGAGAAAAGCTCCAGACAGAAAGACAATATACAATATACAATGTATTAGTACAGGATATGAGAACAACAGTTTAACATTCAATATACAGCAAGGCAAGATTTTACATATCTTGAAATATATGAGCTGAGTCAATCACATAAGATATTAGGAAAAGCAATAAATTTATGTTCATTTAATACACTACATGTATTTAGGCAAAGGAATTTTAGAGAGATGAATTGAAGCAGTGGCAGAGATTAGAGTAGAATAGAATAGGGATAGGTATCAGGAATCAGGTAGGATGGGTACAGGAGCACTCCCAGAGGGAGTAGAGGTGAGAGTAGAGTAGGGTTTTAAAGGATGGTAGGTTAGGGGTAGTTCTAATGTAAGGGGGAAGAGAGTTCCGTAATCTGGCAAGGGAGAATGACAGTAGAAGTTGCCCTGGTGCATGTAAAGGCTTGTAAAGTTCTAAGAGGCTCTGATTTGTGGATCTAAGTGTTCTATGTGACTGGTGAAGTTTTAGGGAAGAGGAGAGTGAGGGACAGTTAGAATGTTTGAAAATTAGCTTGTGTGCTGTAGTTAGTCGAATGAAATGTAGGTAGCTTGGGAGTTCCAACCAATTTAGAGCATGTAGGGAGTTGCAATGGTGAGTAGAGGATTTGGATCCTGTGGCAAACTTTGAAATTTTGTTATAACATGAGGAAAGTTTAGATTTTAGGGATGATTGGAGGTTAGAGAGTAGCGGAGCTCCATACAAAAGGGAGGGTAGGAGGTAGGTGGTAGATAGACATTGTCTAGAAGACAGAGAAAGTCTGTGTCGATAAAGCATACCAAGTTTTTGATGAGTCTTTTTAATATTGGTTTGTAGGTGGATATCAAATTTTAGCTGGTCATCGATAAGAACGCCCAGAAGTTTTGTATGGGAACTATTTCAATAGTTGTTTTGTTTAGGCTAAATATAGAGAAGGATGCTTTGTCAGCAGCAGCATGTCTAGAAGGGGTAAAGATCATTATTTTAGATTTGGAGGCATTTAGGGCTAGGTGATTGTCAAGCATCCAGGACTCAGTGGAGGAGAAGGCTTCTTGCGTAAGGTTTATTAGTAAAGGAAGAGTTTTGGCTGAGCAGATGATAGTGGAGTCATCTGCGTATTGCACCAGTTTAGCATTGGGGATCTTTTGGTGGAAATCATTGATGAAAATGTTAAATAGTAAAGGACCCAAAATAGAGCCTTGGGGTACACCTGTTGGGGTGTGAAGGAAAGAGAAAGTGCAGTAGTTCCATTTTACAGCTTGTTCCCTGGCTGAGAGATAGCTAGAGAACCATTTGATAGACGAAGAGGAGAGATTGAGATGGGAGAGTTTAGAAAGTAGAAGCAAATGAGAGACAGTGTCGAAAGCTTTAGATAAGTCGAGGAGGAGCGTAGAAACTATGTTCCCAGAGTCATGAGCAGAGTTAATGATTTTGAGGAAGGAAAGAAGGGCAGTGGTGGTGCTATGTCCTGGTATAAACCCATGTTGGGTAGGAGTTAGGAGTTGGTTGTTCAATAGGTTGGGTAATAGTTGGAGGTGAATACATTTTTCGAGTATCTTAGAGATAGGGGATAGGATAGCAATAGAGCGAAAGTTGGAGATTGAACAGTACTTACTTTTCCTGTTGTTCCAAATCCAGCAACAATACTGAGTTGCATACCACCTACAGCTTCTGTGATAGATTTATGTTCAGCATTCTTTTCTATACCTATTCACCCTAACAGTCAGTTTTTGTTTGCTTTCACTTATCAGGGACAGCAATATACCTGGACATGGTTGTCACAAGGATATACTGAATCTTCTTCATTATTTTCTTAAATTCTACAAAAGATTTGGAGAATGTGACATTTCCGGGTGGGTCTATGTTAGTGCAATATGTAAATGATTTACTGATAGCACCAAATCCCTTTCAGCAATGTTAACAGGATACCTTGTATCTTCTGACAATCCTTGCAGGAAAAGGGCACAAAGTGTCAACAAAAAAATTACAGCTATGGTTACCTCAGGTACGTTATCTTGGTCATTTAATATCTCAGAGTAGGCTCTTACAGTAGCTGTCTGTCACTCTGAGTCATCTTTATTACTTAAAATTAAACTCATCCCTTCTTGACTGCACATCTAACTAGATATAAACTTACACTTCTTTCTGATCTGTTTCTCTGATCTGCTGTCCTGTTCTAAATCCTGCATCTCTGTTGCCTACTGCTGAGGATGGTGAAGAGCTTGATTTTGTGTGTGTAACTATTTGTTTTCTCCTAGGGAGGACTTAAAGGACACTCCTATACCCAATGCTGACATGCATCTGTTTGTGGATGGCTCCTGTGGAAGAGATCAAACAGAAAAGTTGATCTTGGGAATAGCAGTCTGCACCAAGGAAACAATATTGTTGCAACAAAGATTAGAGGGTGTTCACTCTGCTCAAATAGCTGAGCTAGTGGCTTTGCAAAAAGCCTGTGAGCTAGCCAAAGACAAGGAGGCCAATATTTTTACAGACAGCCATTATGCTTTTGGGGTGGTACATGATTTTGGGCAACTTTAGAGAGAGAGAGGGTTTTTGACTTCTTCAGGAAATCAAATTAAAATTCAGGGTACATAAAATCATTGTTAGATGCACTTTTGTTACCTAAAAAGCTGTCTGTAATTAAATGTTGTGCACATCAAAAGGGACAGAATGTTTGTTACCAAAGGTAATAATTTGGCAGACCAAGCTGCTAAACAAGCAGTAGTAAATTGTTGTAAACATCTTTGTATGTTGACAGTAACAAACTGCAACAGTAATGTGTTTGATTTTGAAAAGTTGTTAGCCTTTCAAGCTGAGGTATCACAGGGAGAAGTTCTGAGGTGGCTCAAGGATGGATGTAAAAAAATCCCCTGGCGGCATATGGTGACATCCAGATGGCCGACTGGTGGCACCTGCCTCTTTGCTACCTTATCTAGTAAGGGAATATCATCTACCGGCCCATACAGGTAAGACAGCTTTATTTAATCAAATTACCCGAAGTTGGTATGCCCCTCATGTCTCCTTGTTGATACTTCAGTATGTACAAAATTGTAGTATTTGTTTGGAATATAACATAAGCAAACATGCCAACAGCAAATCTGCATGTTTACCTCCACCCTGGGGACCTTTTGTTAATATACAGCTGGATTTCATCCAGATGCCTAAGACTAATAATTTACAATTTATTTTGGTGGTAGTGTGCATGTTCTCAGCATGGGTGGAAGCTTACCCATGTCACAAAGCTGATGCAGTCACAGTTATTAAAAAAATGTTATCTGATTATATACCAAGATTCGGTATACCCAGCATTGTTAACAGTGACCAGGGAACTCATTTTAATAATAATCTGTTTAAAGAGTTATGTAAAGCTTTTAATACTAAGTTGAGTCTTCACTGTCCCAACCATCTCCAGTTATCTGGATTAGTGGAAGAGTAAACAGGACCCTTAAAAATAAAATTTCGAAGATTTGTGCTGAAACCCACTTAAAGTGGCCCGAAGCCCTTCCCTTAGTGCAATGACCTCACTGAATGCCACCAGGAAATTGAGTCCATATGAGATATTAATGGGGAAACCCATGGCTCTTCCAGCTACCCCTCCAGTAGGAAATGCTGATTTAACTTTGTCAGATGATGCTATGATTTCTTATTGTAGGAAACTCATTAATATCTTGCAGCAATATCATCGCAGTAAGAGCAGCATTACCAAAGCCTCCTGACCAACCCTGTCATCAATTACAACCGGGTGATTGGGTGTATGTGAAAATTTTTCAGAGGAAAAACTATTGACAACAGGTACTTTTGCTTTGTTACTGCTGCTGTTCCCTTCTATAAACTGGTCAAGAGAAAACAGTTTCTTGCTGGTTCTTCTTCAATATGCCAAAAATCTAAACAAAAAAAAAAAACTGCTGGATATGTTTGCATATACCACATTATTCTAAGGCAGGGATTCCTATGATTCCCATCTCTGCATCACAGGTGTCATTTGAAAAGGACCTTAATGACATCAGCTTAACCTGGTGTAATGTAACTATTTTTTCAAAGGTTGTGTCTCTTCATCTTGCAACCACTCATCATGGAAACACATGTTATGCCAGAAATGGGACTGTACCAGTAGGAAAAAGCAAATGTAATGACACCAGGCATAAAAGTGTGTTAGACTCTTTGCACTTAAAAAGCTATGACTTGGGTCATGGAATGGGCATGATAAGTGACTGTTACTACATCTGTGGTGATCGTGCCTACCTCTGGTTGCCTACAAACTGATCTGGATGTTGCTTTGGAGGCTATATTACTCCTGCTATTCAACACTTCGAACACCCACCAGCAGGTAGACTGAGAAATAAGCGAGCAATCCACTGGACAGACCAAGTATTTTCAATTTTTAATCTTGGGTATAGAGTGCAAAGGACAATGCTTGAAATCACCATGCTTGCCCAAATTCTACAGGAAGTGGCCAACAAAACTGCACATCCCATCAGAATGGCAAATCAAAAAATGAAAAAGGGCTTTTCCCCACTGTAGTGCGATCCTGGAGTTAGTAGATATAGTTAGGGAGGTGTGGGGGCACAGCCCCCCACATTGGTTGATGTGGAGGGCATAGCCCCCCCACCTATTCTGGTTTTATATCATCCACTTTACAATTCAGTATGCTGAAACTTAGCATTGCAAGATTTCAGTATTATGTGTTTCAGTCAAGTGATTTTTCAGAATTTTGAAATTTCAGTCTAATGGTCTCAGTCAAATGGGATTCAGTCAAATGAAGTTTCTATCATCTGAAAGGGATCCATACACACACACACACACACATATATATATATATATATATATATATATATATATATATATATATAAAATATTTACCCTTGCTGTTGTGGTCATTGTCATGGCTGAAAAGGTCCTTGCATCAGTCAGCTTTCCTGGTAACAGATGAGAGAAAGAATAAGAATAGGTGCAATTGCAACTGTTTTTGATAATAGCTGCAGAGCACAAAACCTATTAGAACAACAGCTCAGGTAACAGAAAATACAAAGGGTTCTTTCCATGCATAGGGAGCATATTAGAAGTAAAATAACCAGAGATTCTATACAGGTATTAGAAATATTTAGGAATTTTTTATAAAAATCTGTATAAACCAAAGAAATGTGGAAGTCAAGAAAAAGTACAAGTAGAAATGTTTATGGAAGAATTAAATATGCTAAGGTTTGCGGTAGATGAGACTCAATTACTAACATAATAGGAGGAGATAAGACAAAAATGGTGATGTATAACCAATTTACAGGAAATTCCCCAGGCATGGATGGTATTTCTTTGGAAGAACTAGTAATCCAAGAAAACACTGGTTCCAAAACACCAAAAGCACAAACCAGTCACACAGGGCTCCTATAAAGGCTGTCTCTCATCAACAATGGACTGCACGATAGTGTCAGGAAACACACCAGTTCACATGACAAAACTGATAAATATGGATCAATGTGTATTTTTGGAGGGGAGGTAAACATCTGACAACATTAATAAAACAATGATGATGCAGATGGAATCAGAATGTAAGACAATACCACTGTTGTTGGAGGGTCTTGATGCAGAGAAACATTCAAACAGAGTAGGCTGAGATTTTGTAAGTAGGGCAATGGAAGCATTTGCATTCCCTAATACAATAATAAGGTTAATTAGGAGAGTATATGAAGGATTAAATGCAAGAATTAAGGTGGGAGGGTTCCTCTCTGATACGTTGTGCTTGAACAGAGGAATCAGGCAGTGGTGTTCTCTTTCCCTTTTGTTATTTGCTTTATATTTATAGCCGTTGGCAAGGAAAATAAGGGACTCAGAAATTCAAGAATATAATTGGTATGGTAATCAAGATAAATTGTCTTTATTTGGAAATAATATTATTTTGTACTTGATAAATCCAGAAAAGGTCATGCATTGGTTCAGCAATACCCATATATATGGGGACATGATAAGATGAAGTATTTAGGATCATGGATTATGTTATAATAATAATGTTATGGCAGCTAAGGATATGTGGGAAGAGACTAAACAAAAGATAATACAAAAATTGAAAAAATGAAAGCTCTTGTTTATAGATAGTAAGATACAAGCAGCAAAAATGTTGTTAACCCCTTTGTTTTATATAGAGACCAGGCATATTTCCATCAATGAAAGAAGTTGTGGACGATAATTAAGAAATAATTGAAGGAATTTATCTTGGAAGGGAAGAGGACAAGAGTTAAGTGAGATAAGTTGATCCCCCCAATAGATCAAGGTGGTTTAGGATTACTTGATTTGAAGGGATATTTTAGAGCTATGTAGTTAAGGCTCATATACATAACACAGGCAGAAAGTTATAATTTAAAGTGAAAAGGGAAGATGATGAAGCAGAAGAGGAGTTCAAGAAATAATGAGAGAGTGGGATTTTGGATGCAGATCCTTAAAGAGAATAAAAACAACCATACAGACTATTATATTCATAAAATTGCAGAAAGTATTCTAAGAACTAAGCTAACATGGAATGGAGAAATGAGATTATCCCAATTGGGATGCCTGCAAGTAGGGGTACATAATAGACAAGACAAGGCTATAATTTACTGGAGAATACTGGCAAAGGAACCAAGGTATTTGGCGTAAATAACTACAGAGGGAAAGGTAATGGACTGGGATGAGGCCAAGAAGAAATTTGGACCTCAAGTTAGAGACTCCCCTCCCTACCAGGTATTGATATCAGAATATAGGCTAAGAGAAAAGGGTAGGGGAGCCTAAGTAAAAGACCTACTCTGGTAGATATTTAGTTGAATCTATAACAGAAGCTGCTGTTACAAAAGGGATTGGGAAGATAGACTGGAAGAGTAATGTACAGTGGAGCAATGGGAGACAAAGTCTAGAAGGTTTAGGATTTTTGCTTGGAAGTGTTTGCATAGGTATTTTTATACTCCAAGCAGACTTCAAAAATTTTTTCTCAGGTAGTTGGCAAATGTTGGAGGTGTTATGGCAAAGAAAGAAGTAACTCGGATTATGTTTTTTGGGTGTATAATGGGTTGGCAGATTTAAAAAAAATATCTACAGAGTATTCTGTCAAAAATATTGGGGGAGCAAATGGATGTAATTAAGGAAACTATTATTTTGAGCTGGGACACAAAACCTAAATTGTTAGATATAGTTAAGACATTTTTAAAGTTAATTTTGTTGGCTACCAAAAAGCAATTACTGGAGAATGAAAATCAAAATCTAAGCCAACTACATTTGAAGTATTGACTGTTGTAAAAGATATAAAAGGACTGGAAGAAGATCTTAAGAAATGAAGGATCAAATTATGTACACATAAATGGAATTTGTGGGAATAATACATGCAGAATAATGTACAGTAGGAGGAGTGAGGTTTACATTAAGGCAGGAAATTAACATTTTATGTAATATTTGAATGAATAACAGTTTTATAAAGAAAGAAAACATAATGTATAATATATGTAAATGGAAAAAATGTTAATATTGTTGGTTTCAGTTTCTCAAGAGCACATAAAAAGCTCATGTAGTGTCTGTAGCAGGAGAAAAATTATAAATACTTCAAAACACAGAACAAAATGTTTAATTCAAAACCGTGTTTTGAGGTATTCATAACTTTTTTCTCCTACTACAGACACTACATGAGCTTTTTATATGTTCTTGAGTTAGCTGTTCTTTAGCTGCATGGTCACATGCCCTCTTTCCTCGGGATACTTGGTTTAAGTTTCTATTAATGTATGTGTGCCTATATCTTAAGTGATAATTTCATAAAGGTGCTTAATGAAAAGGAAAACACAGATAGCCCTCCTGTAGAAATTAATTTTGCAACCATGATGGAGTTCATGGGTTAACATCTGGAGCATGATTTGGAAAGCTCGTCTAAAGAAAAGTGGTCATATTTTGAGTTGACTTAGACTTTCCCAGCATACCTGATTTATATCATTCCTTCTTTAAGTAAGTGCATTTTGACTAAAACTATTTTTTCCAGGAGAAAAGAGATTTTGCCTATATGGTTGACTGTGTTCAGGGATACAGATAATAGGCAAGAGGGGCTGGAATTTATTGGAGAAAACTGGCAAAGGAACCAAGGTATTGGGAGCAAATTTATTTATTTTTATTTATTTAAGTTTGATGACCGAGGAAGTCCACTGGGCCAAGAAGAGCCCGTTTTCAGTGGAGGCCCGGGCAGAAAAGCTCCACAGTAATTGCAAGTTACATTTCACATGTTAATGATCTCCAAAGAATTAACCTGAAACCAAAATTACCATAGAGTTTCAATAAGTGCTCCAACACCACTAAATTGTGTTACCTCTGGTTCCGTTGTGCGGCCAAACAGCTAGTAGCAGAACAAAGTTCAATTTCACTGTAAAATACTGTCACTTGTTCCAAATTAAAATCAACCACTGTAGTTGGAACGTTGCTGTTATTCATCTAAGCAGTACGCCAGCCTCGGATGTTAAAATAACTAATTTATTGAACTTTAACACTCTTTGTTAAAAACTCATTGCTACAAAACTCGTTGCTAAAAAATGCAACAATAATAACACAAGACTTGTCTATTTAAACATTTAAAGTGACAGTAGAATTTACTGAAATGTATTATTTACAATTAGGTTATCATCACTGTGCATTTTAGCCATACTAGTTACTGTATACAGCAGTTTACAAATAACATACACATTTTCAGAAGGTCAGTGATAGGAATTTTAGATGGGTAGTCATTTATTACATTTGGGGAAATCAGTCACTGAAGGACTTTTAGTTACTTATTGTCATTTTGTTATAAACATTTTTATGAATCATACGATAAACACATAAAAATATTCTTTTTACTTATTGCATTCTTTTTACTTATTGCAGTTTTTAAAACGGCTTCAAAGTATCTTTTATAACAATTTGAGTTGGGTAGCGCAACATTGTATTGTATTTGACATTAGAGACATTTTAGCACTGTCACTTTAAATGTTTAAATAGCAAAGTCTTTTTTTTGGCGCTCTTAAAGTTTTAAAAGACTGACTGTTAAACTTGTTGGTGTTCTGAAGAAGCCCATAAATTTTGGGTGAAAGCGCTTAACCAGTCTTTATAAAGTTTGCAAAAGTCAGCTTTATTACATCGCAAATGCTTTTTATCGCATTTTTTATTTTAACGCATTTAGCATCTGCTTGTGTTATTATTGTTGCGAACAAACAGTAGTTTTTTAGCAACGAGTTTTGTAGCAATGAGTTTTTAACGAATGTTAAAGTTCAATAAATTAGTTATTTTAACATCCGAGGCTGGCGTACTGCTTAGATGAATAACAGCAACGTTCTGACTCAACAATCATCTGCTCAGCCTTCTCCTCCTCCGAGCTCCTAGCAAAAAACCAACTAGCCTTCTCCAAAACAGAAACCTGGATACAGTCTAACCATCTGGCACTAAATGCAAATAAAACCAAACTAATGTTTTTTTCCCCTGCCAAAAATTCCATTGACATATCCACATTCACCATACAGAGCCAAAACAACACCCTCCTTGAAATTGTTCCCAACACCAAGCTCTTTGCTTATTGGATGACAGATGAGTCTGGGATGAATTGGTGAAAGTTGTTAATGAATTGGTTGAAGGGAAGAGGGCCAAGAACAGAACCTTATGGGACACCTGTGGGTATGGGAAGGAAGGGGGAGGTTGAAGTTTTCCATTGGACAGCTTGGTGGTTGGAGAAGTAGCTGGAAAACCAAGCAATGGTGGTGGGAGAGAGGTGTAGGGTGGAGAGTTGGGATATAAGTAGGGTGTGTGAGATGGTGTTAAAGGCCTTTGACAGATCTAGGAATAGTGTGGATATGAACTTGCCTGAGTCGCGTTCGAGGTTTATGGTTTCAAGAAAGGAAAGAAGGGCAGTTATAGTGCTGTAGCCAGGGCAGAAGCCATGTTGGGTAGGGGAGAGGAGATTAGTGTTAGGTGTGCCATGAATTGTGCTTGTATTGTTTTCTCTAGTATTTTAGAAAGAGGGGAAAGGATGGCAATAGGCCTGAAGTTGGTGGTATCAGTATTTTTGCCACCTTTGTGGAGGGGGATGATGTAAGCATAGCACTAGATAGAAGGGACGTATGATTCTTGTATGGATCTATTTATAACACTAGAGATGGGATAGGCAATGCTGTTTGCAGATTGTATGTGGAAGGTGGGTGAAAGTTGTCAGATGCATTGTGACAGGGTTTGAGTTTGAGGAGAAGTCTTTTTATAGTGCTTGTGGGGATGGGCTTGAGGCAGAAGGATGTGGAGGAAGGTTGTTGATTGGGGTGGTGGTTGGGGCAGGCAAATAACTAGAAAGGGAAAGGTAATAGAATGGGAAGAGGCCAAGAATTTATTTGGACTGCAGGTTAGAGATTGCCTTCCCTATCAATGATTGATATCAGAGTATAGGCAAAGATAAAGAAATAGGGGGCTCCTAAATGAAAGGCCAGCACTGGTAGAGTTTTTAATAGAATCTAGAACAGAAGCTGCCATTAAAAAAGGAATAATCAGTAAAGCATATAAAATATTGCATGACAATTATTAGAACCAGTCAGAGGAGCTTAGGAAGGATTGAGAAGAGAGCTTGGATAAGAATTTACAAAGAGACAATGGGGGGAATATATGTATAACTTTCAAATATGCAACAAAGTCTATAAGATTTAGGATCTTTACCTGTAAGTGTTTACATAGGCATTTTTATGCCCTAAGGTGGATAGCAAATGTTGAAGATGTGAAGAGCAAGAAAGAGATAGCTGGGAACATATTTTTTGGATGTGTAATGAGCTGGCAGACTTATGAGATTATCTGCAGACTGCTCTGTCAGAGATGCTGGGTAAACAGATTGGACTGACTAGGGAGATTATTTTTTTTGAGTTATGCTACAGAGTCAGAATTGTCTAGATATAGTAAAGCCTTGCTTAGTCTAATTATGGTGGCTGCCAAAAAAGCAATTACTAGAAAATGGAAATCAAAGTCTAGACCAACTTTACTAGAAGTAGTGAATATAGTAACAAAGATAAAACAACTGGAATTGGGATCTTTAGAAAAAGGAAGGAGCAAACTACGTAGGAAAAATGGGAATTGTGGAAGCAATATATATGCAGAGCAGGAATGAGGGTTAAGAGACAGGATGTGCATGAGCTATATAATGCTTAACTGACAATGACTGGATGGTTTATAAGTGATGTATAATGTTTACAACTACAGTTGTTTCAGTTGTGTCTGGGATGCAAACTGTAACTAAAGTTATATAATTTGTATGTTTTTAATTTATATAAATGTAACATTGCCTTTGTCATATGTGTATAGTTAATAAAGATGTTTGGGAAAAAAACATTTTTTTCAGGATCTTGATATAAATCATAAGGATTTCCCTGGGCTGTAAAGATATTATCTTTTGTCTGAAGAATTTGTTAGTTGATTGGTTCAAATGTAGTAGGCCTGATCCAGAGCAGGTGAATTTTACTACAGCCAAGTAAGACAAGAAGTGCATTTTTGATGTTTTGTTTACATATGTAAAGATATTATAGTGTATGATACCCTATAAAACAAAACATATTTGGTGAGTTTTGTGAGAAACTGAAACCCTTAACTTTTTGTTTATGAATATGTATCATAATGATTTTCTATAGTAGGCAACTGCCCTGTCAGAGAGTTGTCTCTGTAAACAGAAGACAGATAGGTGACTGCTATGGTAATATGTTCTTCATAGTAATCAATTTGCCTAGCATGCTACCTGTTAGAGATTTAAGTCTGCTGCTTACAGGGTATGGTGGCACAGTGGTGTAGTGGTTAGTGTTGTCACCTCACAGCAAGTGGTTCTCCAGTTCGAGTCTCGACTGGGATGACTTCTGTGCAGAGTCTGCATATCCTCCCTGCATTCACATGGGTTTCCTCCGGGTGCTCTGGTTTCCTTTCACATTCCAAAGACATGAAATAGGTGGATTGGACACCCTGAATTGGTCCTAAGTGTGCGTATTTGTGTGGTGAGCACTCTGTGGAGGTTGGGCCTTGAGCTAGTAACCTGAGCATGTAAAACCTGTAACTGCTACTGAAACAACAAGGGCTGAAAGGTACTCATTGCCTGATGTACAACATGGTATGCAAATGGGAAAGAGAGAGCTTACAGGGTAATGTCCAGCAGACAGAAATGGCTTAAGGGGAAAATGTATTCTTAGAGTGTGATTAACAAGACCAAGACCCTCCCTTTTCAAGTGTGGGCACTGTGTGTTATATGCATATAGTTTATGAAGCTGGAATTCAGAGATGGTATATTAAACATTTAGTGCAAGAATTTTAAGAATGGTAAAGTTACAGGTGTGTGCTTTCACAATAAAGTTGTTATATGAGCAAGGGGGTACTCTGCATTACACCACTTAAGGCCACTGGATTCAGTTTAATACTAAAACATTTAAAGCATTATTTATTTATTTATTTTACTTTTGTTAACCAGGATAGTCCACTGAACATAGGTCCATTTTCAGTGAAGGCCTGGGGAGAAAAGGTCCACACATATCGATAACATGTAGCAGCAAAGAATATAAAGTTTACAGAGAAAAATTACATACAAAATACAGAGAGTCTTAATTAATAGTAGTTTTTACATACATATTAGACTCAATTAGTAATAAATTCACTAGTCTAAGGAAATATATAAAAAACATTACAATCATTGCTGGAGAGAACATGAGTTAACCAACAGTTCCTAAAGATTGTTAGGGTTTAAATCCATAACAACAATCTATATTCATTATATTGTATGTATAATACAGTCATAGAACCTAGTCCTATCCATTCATTCTGGGGTGTGAAATAGTTAAGGAGGAGGAGGGTCTAGCATAGTGGAGGGTCTAGCCTGGTGTAGTGCAAGAGCAGAGCATGTTATTAGTGAGATGCAGTTTTAATGCATTTTTAAGCCGTGTGAAGGAAGTGATAGTAGTTATACTGCAGGGTAGTGTGTTCCATATTTTGGATTCATAATTAGAAAAGAGGGCGTCACCTGCTGTATTATTAGATTTAGTTACTGTGAGAATAGGTTTGTTACTTGAGCGAAGACTTCTGTTATTGGTATGGAGGTGAAGTAGGTTTTGAAATGCAGGGTTTTTTTCTGGTTGATATAGAATTTTGTAGGCCAGAGAGAGTTGGTTGTAATGCAGGAGTTGAGGAAGTTCCAACCAGTTGAGCTGCTTCAAGTATAAGCAGTGGTGAGATCTAAAAGGGGAGTCAGAGGCAAATCTAGCGATTTTGTTATAGCAGGAGGCGAGCTTAGCTAAGTCAGCTTTTCTAAGGTTGGTGAGAATAGGTGAGGCATACAGGAGGATAGAAATTAGGTGAGTGTGGGCTATGGTAGCTTTTGTTTGTTGGGTAAGAAATTGTCTATTTCTGTAGAGGGTAACTAGATTTTTGTTAACTTTCTTGATTGTCTGGGAAATATGAATATCAAATCTTAGATTGTTATCAATCTCTATGCCCAGGAGTTTGGTGTGCTCTGTGGGAGAGATAATAATGTTGTTACTGGACATGATATTAAAGGTAGAAGTTGATGGGGTTGACCTAGTCGGTTTAAAAAGGAGTAGTTTAGTTTTTGCAGGGTTTAGGATGAGTTGGATATTGGATATCCATGTTTCTATAGAGAGGAAAGATTCCTGTGGTAATGTGTGAAGTTCCTGTAGTGAGGAATCTGCACAAATGAATGTGGAATCATCAGAGTATTGGATGACAGATGCTTTGGGAGTAGAGGAATGAAGCTTATTGGTGTAGAGGGTTAAAGCAGAAGGCCTAAAATAGAACCCTGGGGAACACCAGGAGTAACTGGAAGAAGGGGGAGGAGTTCTTGTTTCCACAGCACTGCTTGCTGACGACCAGCTAAATAGCTTTGGAACCAGGTTATGGTGGGAGGAGAGAGTCCTAATTTGTATAGTTCTTTGACAAGGATGTCATGTCTAACCATATCGAAGATAAGTTTAAAACTGCTACAGAATTTACTAGTCTGTATTGCTGAATTTGTTGCACATTGGATTCTATTTAATTCTGCCAAGTGGCACTGTACTCTTCAGAGTATGCTCTTTGTTAATAATATTGAGGAGAGTGGAAAACCACAATGGGAAACAGTTTGTTCCTCATGTAAAATTTGTGTGATTAAAATAAACATATAGAACTTTACTATTTCCCCCTCCTCCCTTGCTTCATTCATTCTCACCATCCCAGTGCCACAGTTGATTGTCAGGTCTACTTAGTCTTCTTTCCTCCCTTGGACTTTTCCAAATGAGCTGGAGCCAGCATGGATCTTAAGGGTATCATGGAGGGTCTGCTAGCAACTGCCTCTGCTTCTACTGCTGCTGAAAGGGATTATTATGACTATCTTATTTCCCCACTCCACCTCTGCATTCATCCACAATAACCTAGGGCTACTCCTCTCTGTGCACCACAGCTCCCTTCAGGGAACATCTTTGATGATTATTACCACAGATGGGCACTGGCATCCCTCCCTGCCAGCCTGAGCTACTAATTGAAACCAGGTCACCTGGGTTTTATCCCTCCACACCACAGCACTGGCTTAATTTCTTGATACATTTTCACACCAATTTTTTACTATGCTATCTGTGGGTTCACATCTCATTAACTGTCTAACTATCATTTGCAATTCTGTCTAAAAATACTTTTCTGCAGTCATTTTTCAAAATAAGAAGTTATGCACTTACCATAACGTTCCATGTGAGTTGTTCATCTCATCTTCATTCTCACTGATGGGGTTCTGAGCCGATCCTCGGCTCCGACTCGGCCAAATGCTAAAGCTCGAGGTCTTCAAACAGCTCGTAGCCTACTCTCTATCCCATGATGCAATAGTGCTTCCCTCAGATCTTGTTTGCCCAGTCATACTGATAACTAAAGACTATAGGCATAGAAATAAAAATACCATAGACAAGGACAAAATATCACAAGGACTTGTTGGAAGTCCATTTTTTTTAAAATACTTATGCATTTTATATATTTTATACACATATATATTCATATGTTTTGGTTTATTTTAGTGATGTTTTAAATCAGTGGCGTTTTTTTTAAAAAATATATAAAAAACACATGATTTTCATTCAAGTGTCAGTAAATGTGCTTGTATTGTTTTAAATCTTAATTAATTAATTGGGTTAATTGATTGTTTTTTAAAAAATATATAAGCAGGGTTTTGATTAACCACTGTGTATCTGATGAAGTCAAAGTTTTATGTTGACGAAAACGTTATTTTGTATTTTACTGATGTTAATAAAGTGAGTGGTTGCGGTCTTTTCCGGACTGATTTTTTGGATTTACTTGTTGGAATTTCCCCGGCCCTCAAGACTTTAAAGGAAGGAGGTTGGTGGGTGGGATGTAAGAATGAAAGTGAGATGAACAACTCACATGGAACATTATGGTAAGTACATAACTTCTTAATGTGAAGTTGTTCTATCTCGCCTTTATTCTCACTGATGGGTAAGCGTCCCAAGCACCATCTCCTTGGGTGGCTCATGGGAGTATATTCCTCAGAACCATAGAACCAAAGGAGGCCCTGTTCCTGGAGGCCTTATCCAATTTGTAATGAGTGATAAAGGTATGAGGTGAGGACTATGTGGCTGCTGCACAAATAGAATCTGTAGGCAGCCGTGCCATAAAGGCTGAAGAATTGGAAATTGCCCTGGTTGAGTGAGCCTTGACTTTATGATTTAATGTCATCTGCGAAGAGCTGTATGTGAAAGCAATACAGTCTGACAACCATTTTGATAACATGGTTTTAACCACAGGAGTACCCTTCTTTGAATCTGAAAAGGAGACAAAAAGTTGGTTCGATTTTCTGAAGTCCTTAGTCCTGTCTAGATAGAATCAAAGTTGCCTATAGATGTCAGGTTTGTGCAACATGTGTTCCATTTTGTTTGTATATTTGGGAAAAAGCACAGGTAATTCTATAGTCTGGTTAAGATTTGTTTCAGACTAAACCTGGTAGGAATGAAGGATTTGTTCTCAGAGTCACTCTCTCATTATGAAAAATCAAGTATGGGACTTTGATGGACAAGGCATGTAGTTCCAAAATTCATCTAGCGGAAGTAATAGCTACAAGAAAATGGTCTTCCATGATAGGTATTTTAAATCACAGAATGATGCATGGTGATGGTGGTTCTAATAGGTGGCCTCAAGTGAATAGTACCCTTACAAAATGATTTAGAAAGTCTATGAGACATGATGGGAGTCTGTTGATCACCAGTATGAAAATTAGAGATTGCTGCCAATTGAACTCTAAGGGTTGCTGCAGCCGCTCCTTCATGAAACAATTTAGTCAAAAACTCTAGAATGCAAGCCATATAGGGATCAACATCATTATTTGACTCCCATATAGAAAATATTTTCCACTTGCTAAGGTATAGTTTCCTAGTAAAAGACTTATGAGAAGAAATTAGGATGTTCTGTGATGCAGGTGATAACTTGTGGAACCTAGCTATTCATGGAACTGGAGCAGCCAAGCTGTCAATTTTAGGGTATGAATTGCAGGATGAAGAACCCCTGATGAATGTATCAGAAGATCTGGAACTGGGTCCAGGATCCATGGTTCTTTAAGTAGATGAGGCTGCAGAAAAGGGAACCAAATTTGACGAGGCCAGTAAGGGGCTATCAAAATAATGGTCCTTTCCAGAGTGCTGCCTTTTTGTAAGCATTTGGGTATCAGAGGAAATGGGGGAAAAGCATAAATAAGTCCCGAGGGGCCAACTGTGTACAAATGCATCACTTGGGGCATCTCCCGAGTTGGGGATCAGGGCAAAGTAGTTGCTGCATTTGGTGTTGGCAGGGGTTGCAAAGAGTTCGCAGCAAGGCTGACCCCATTTATAGAATATCCTTTCTACTACTTCTTCTTTCAGGAACCACTCATGAGGAGACAGTATTGCTCTGCTCAATTTGTCCGCTATCACATTGGACCTCTCCAGAATGTGCATTACTATCAGAAAGAGCTGGGTGGAAATTGCCCACTGCCATACTCTCAAGGCCTCTCGACATAAGGGGTATGATCTGGTTCCTTCCTGTTTGTTTATGTACCAGACCACTGCCAAATTGTCCGTCTGTATCGCAATAGTCCCTAGAGGTAGAAAGTTTTGAAAGGACTGTAACACAATAAGTATTGCTCTCATCGCTAGGACATTGATATGCAGATGAGCCTCGTGATTCTCCCATGTGGCTTGGGCTGTCCTTCCCTGAAAATGCCCCCCCCCCCCTATCAGGGAGGTGTCCGTGTTCACAGTGGCAACCGGGGTTGGAAGAACAAAGGGACGTCCTATTGTCACTTGAGGAGAGGTGAGCCACCAAAGAAGATCCTTCTTGCATGACTTTGTTATTATGATGTGGTGAGACACTGGAAATTCCTGATAAGACCATTGTGTAAAAAACAGCCATTGCAGTATCCGCATGTGCATTCGGCCTAATGGAATGGCAATGATGGCTGCTGCCATAGTCCCTAGTAATTTGAGCACTAATGAAACTGGGGCTCTCTGTTTGGGGATGAGATTCAGAATTTGTTGTCGAAGGCTCACCACTCTTTCCATTGGAAGTTTTATGGTCATGGAAACTGTTGAGATCTCTCCAATAAAAATGGTACATTTGGATGGCTGTAAAGCAGATTTGTCCCAGTTTATAGTAATCCCCAAATGACTGCAAAGATCTAGGGTTGTCTCCCTTGTGTGTATGAGTTGATGCTTTGTGGTGCCAGTGAGGAGCGAGTCGTCTAAATATGGAAACACCTGGAATCCTAACCACTTCAGGTGAGCCGTGACTACTACCATGCATTTGGTGAACACTCTGGGGGCTGTAGTGAGACCAAAGAGCAGAGCCCAAAACTGAAAGTGACTGGCTCCCAGCCGAAAGCACAGATGATCCCTGGATGATCTGGCCATCTTTATATGGTAGTATGCATCCTGGAGATCTATTGAGGACATCCAATCATCTTTTCCTAGAAAAGGAAGTATAGACTGTAGCATGACCATCTGAAACTTTGAGATCCAAAATTGGTCTTCAGTCCCCTGTTTTCTTTGGAACTAAAAAGAACCTTGAGTAAGTTCTAGATCCTCTCTGGTCTGCTGGGACTGGTTGGATGACTCTTTTTTCTAGCAACTTTTTAATCTCTATGGTTGCCTGTTCCCTGTAATTGGGCGAAACATCTGGGATTTTTTTCACAGGGGTTGGAGTGGTAGTAAAGGGAATAGTGTATCCTCTGGATATTATGCTTTGTACCCACTGATCTTTTGTGATTTTTAGCCATGTGTCTGAGTACAAAGATAAGCATCCCCTGACTGCCTCCAGAGATGGACAGGCAGGCCTCCTTTCAGGAGCGCTGGTAGGGCTTGCCAAAGAACTGATCCCTGTCACCCTGGTTCTGCAGGCCTCCTCTGCCACGTGGATGGCATCTCCCATTAATGCCCCCTCCTCTGCAGGGGTTTCACCACGTGTGTCAAAGAATGCTTTTTGGGCTTTACGGAACCACATTTTCCCACTTTTCTGACCTTTAGGATAAGGTCTGGTAGGAGTGGAAAATAGGACTCCTATGGCAGACAGAATCTTTCCATCTTGCTCATACCTGGTAAGTGTTTCCTTCACTTTCGGTCCAAACAGTGATGAACCATCAAAGGGGGTGTTTACAAAGGATGACTTATAGGGCTCTGCAAAGGAACATAAGTGCATCCAGGAGTGTCTCCTAATAGCAATTCCTGTACCTGCTGCCCAACTCATTCTATCCACTGCATATGAAATCAGACATATGGAAGAGTTTATAAGGGAATTTAGGTTAGTAACAAGGTTACCTTATCTGAGACCCCCACAGCTACCGCACCCTGCAGAGTATCTCCTAACTCCATAAGGCGATCTCTGTGTAGTCTAGTGAAATGTGTGAGATAGTTCGGGGATCAAAGAGTAAAGGCCGCTGAACTAAACATGCACTTTCCATATCTGTCCATGATCCTAGAATCCCTATTAGGAGGATGAACAGATGTGGAGGTCTCCGATAGCTCCTACTTAGTGGCCGCTGCCACCACAATAGCATCAACAGGTGCTCCTTTGGTAAGGAAAGCCTTGTCATGTGGTGACATAATAAATTTATTTGGCCTCCGAGGGACTGGTTCTATGGTATCCGGGGACTCCCATGCCTTTCGAGAGAGAAGGTCCATCAACTCATCAAAAGACGGAGACACCCAAGAGGTGGAGGGTTGAGACCCGAAAGCCTTCAGGTGTACTGATTCATCATCAGTAGGGTTAAGAGGATTCCAGCCACCCCTCTGTTTTAGGATTTCTAAGCTATCACCAAAAGAGATATTTTCAGAGGGGGACCGTGGGGACCCTTCTGACTCATTTAAGTCAGTATCTGATGTGATGGATTCCTGTGGGGAATTCAGATGCTTCTTCTTGCAAGTTCTCTTCCTGGGAACCTCCTCAGAGGGAGCTTCTGGGGAGGTCCTGGAAGAACAGGGCTCACCCGATGGTGGGACCTGAGACTCTAGGTCTCTACACTTTTGAGGGATCAGTGAAGCAGAGGCAGACACAGGAACTTTAGGGGAGGAGATTGCTGGTACCTATGACGTGGGTGTCCTAGGGGACAATACTCTCCTCATGGCATCAAAAGCTGAGCAGCTCCGGTCCAAAGAGATGCCTGGATTTGTAGAAACAGGCAGTCTCTGCAGCGCCAAAACTGTGGGCTCCAAGCAAGAGATAGGTGCCGAGCTCACCCGAGCCGAGGCCCTGAGAGGCAAAGTCAGCACCAAAAGATTGGTACGACTATCCTCTCCGGACCAGACCAGTGAGTGTCGGCTCCTGGACTCTAAGGTGGGTACCGAAGAGATTAGAGTAGTTGGGACCAAAAGCCCAATGGGTGTTGGCTCCAACGGTTCCACAATCATCGGTTCCAAATACTCCAGCTCCGAAACTTCGGGTAGAATCGGAGGAGGAATTGAAGAAACGGGTTGAGTCTGGGTCAGTTCTGAAGCCCTAAGGGTTGGATCCGACAGACTTTTAGCTTGTGTCTGTGACTGAAGAAATCTCTGTATCACTCAATCCACGTCCTTATCAGATAATCTTGAGGATCGGGAAGCAAAAGATGATGTCTTAGACTGGAGGATAGGAGATTTTAAAGTGGGAGATACCTGCTCCAAGGCTAAGAACCAGCTCCTACTGACCACAATTACCTCCAGCTCCATAAGCTTAGGTGCAGAGGTGGTAGTCTTACCAGATTTAGCTGTCTTTGAAGTTGATGAGCCCTTTTTTGGCTCCAACTCCAATGATGAGCTTGTAGACCCAGTTTTTTTAAGGTTTGGTAGGCTTGTCTTTGTCTAAGTTTTCTTGAACTGAAGATTTCAGGAGACCCCTTGCTATCAGTTTACTGTTGCATTCATGAAGAACATGAGAGCTAAAAGAGTGACAGATGGCACAATTTTCCTGTAGGTAAAGCTCACCTAAACAATAAACACAATTTGTATGGCCATCTGTAAGTGGCATCTTCTGTCCACATTTTGGACATTTTTTAAACCCAGATCTAACTTTTCCAGATATAACTCTGTCAACTGAGAATTACCCAAGGCAGAACAAACTCTAGTTCTATATGTAAGAAAAAATGTGTATATATATATATATATATATATATATATATATATATATATATCACACAGTACACAGAAAATATCTATATAAGAAAAAATAACCCTAATAAAGGAGGGTCTAAGATTAACTATAATAGTAACTATAATAACTATGAAACACACCAAACTGTTCAACAACTATTATACAACCCTAATAAAAACCGCAGGGTTGAATAATAGGTATTTTCAAGAAGCAAAGTTATATTATTAATGCCCTAATAAAAAAACAGGGTACATATAAAGGATAGAGAGTAATTTATGTAAATCTAACTCTAACTATTAAAATTTACTTATAGAAAAAAGGCCTAAAAAATAAACGGCCTCAAGAAAAGGAGAAAAAGCACTCTAACTAACAAAGACTAACAAGAGAGACAAGTGTCTCAAGTATCTCACTGTAATCTAACAATTAACAACAAACAGGAATGAAAATATCTAGTTTAGTCAAATATCAAAAATTTGACAATACTGGCCAGAGCTGTTCGACGAACACCCGATCTGTTGCAGCGGCAAATGAGATCTGAGGGAAGCACTATTGCATCATGGGATAGGGAGTAGGCCATGGGCTGTTTGAAGACTTCGAACTTTAGCATTTGGCTGAGTCGGAGCCGAAGATCAGCTACGAACCCCATCAGTGAGAATGAAGGCGAGATAGAACAACTTCACATTTATATTTTTGGACAAAATTGTACAATGAAAGTTCTATAGTTCATGAGATAGGAACACTAAACATCCATAGCCTCAGCATAAGATGCATATAAACATTTTCAGTATGCTACTTAGGAGTTGCTACCTCATGAAATATGCAACTGTCATTGTGCAGTTCTTACCATAACTATATTTTCACAAACTGAATGCAAAATGACATTTCAGACATAAATGCACAAAGATAGTTTATAGCTCATGAGGTAGGAATGCGGAGATAGTAAGTTGAAAATTTGTTGTGAAAACACTAAGACTGTACATACATCAAAATCTAATAACTCTGCAGGCTGCTCCCTCTACTCTCATCAAGTGTGGAAAACCTGGAACTCCATCCCGTAACAGTAAGATATAAGACTGGACTGCTCACTGAAGTCATTCAAACTACAGCTAAACTTTCACTCTACTCCTGGCTCTGCACATGTGCTGTACCAGATTAGCAAATCACTCCCTTTCAACCTAGTTCCTGTTCATATTCTTCCATATCCTCCTCCTAGTTGTACTATAACTCACTCTGTTTCCCCTCTTTTGTTATAGTCCTTCATCCTCAGCTGCCCTTGTCTTAGATTTCTCGTCTCCAGCTCTCTTGCCACTGTACCTCTTGTAAGACATATTGTCTTCTGTCGAAAATAACAACCATATAGCTATCTGAATACTTTACCATAAACAAAAGCAATCAGTCAATCAATCAATCAATCATTCAATAAATGCTGATGTTACAGGAGCCTGCTTTATCAGAAAAGAATGTATGGCTCCTGATGAGTGTGAAATGTAGCACATTGGATTCAGTCTAATATTTGCATGGGATGCTGTACTTTCTACAGCATGCATATTGTTAATCATAATGGTAAAAAGGGCAAAGGTAAGATGGGACAGCTGAAGAAAAAAGTATGTATTTGTGAGACTGAATTAAAACAGTCTCCAGACATGTGTCTCAACATGTTAATACAAGAAATCTGGACAAAGCCAAAACATAATGGGCGGATGCAAAATCCCAAAATTGGGGATAGATTTTAAATGTTGTTCTTACAAACTTAGAAAGAAGACAGAATACCATTTTTTCATTAGCATGCATTTATTGAAGCTTATGAAGTCTGAAACTCAGATGTGTGTCATTATTTAGTGACTTCAATCTGCAATGATTTGACAGAAAACCAGAAATGTTATGAGGAACAGACCAAAAATATGAGGAAAAAATCTGGGCAGTTGACAGGTGATGATATGAGGTCTGTTGGAAAAAGACTGTCTAGACCTCTGGTTTTGCAGGCCTCCTCTTCCACAGGGGTATTGCCTTCCATTATAACTCTCCCTCCTGCCTCTGGGGAAACTATTTCCACTTGGGGCTTAGAAAGGACCCCAGGAGTTTCTGAACACAATTTTTTGACCTCCCTGTTGATTCCCAAAAAAAGTCCTTTGGGGGTCAAAAAATGCACACCCACTGCAGACAGGGTCTTTTTATATTTCTCATACTGGGAGAGTGTGTCTTTCACTGTGGGGCCAAACAAAGAGGAGCTGTCAAAAGGAGCATTGACAAACTAGGATTTGAAGGGTTTCACAAAATCACACAGGTGCATCCAGGAATGCCTCCTTATGGAAATGCCTGAACCCGTGGCCTGTGAGGCACCTTCTGCAGCATGTGAGATAAGCCTCATGGATGAATTAGATATAGCTTGTAGAGTAGCCAACTGAGAGACTACTGAAGATTAAGCCTCAGCAGTTTCAGTCCCAGATAGATATTTCAATAGTTCTTTAATCAAATCTCTTTGAAGTTCTGTGAAATGTGCCAGATAGTTCAGTGATCTGAATGCAAAAGTCACTGAAGCATAAACACACTTCCAAAATCTGTCCATCACCCTAGACTTGGTTAGGAGGATTGGCAGAGGAATTCTGTTCCACAAGTTCCTGTTTTGTAGCTGTCGCCATGACCATGCCATCTACTCACACCCCTTTACCCCAAAATTCCATGCCTATTGGTGGAGCCAGAATCTGGTCTGACCTTTTGGAGATTGGCTCAACCATATCAGATTCCTTCCATGTCCATCTAGAGACCAAGTCAATGAACTAAGTGGGTGGTGTGACCCAGGAGGTAGACAGGCCAGCTCCAAAGGCTTCCAGAAATACAGATTCCTCTGGAGAAGGGTCTTGGGAAGACTAGCCACCCTTCTGTTTAAGGATCTCAAGAATGTCTCCAAATGAGACATCATCGGGTAGTAATTTTGGAGTCACCTCTCCTTCATCAAAATCAGTATCCTCAGTGACTGATTCTTGAGGAGAGTCCCAGTGCCACCTTTTGGACTTCCTCCTCCTAGGGACTTCCTCAGTGGGGTGGTCCAGTGAAGTATCAGAAGAGATTAGAATACATGTTGGGCAGTCTGGAAGCTTTGAGCTGGCTGTCCCTGTGGGGTAAAATGTTGAGGATCACGGTGCAAAGTCATTTGAGATGTACAGGGTGGATATGAGGGGGTACGACTCATCTATCCTGCCAGAGCAGTGAGCACTTTCTTCACAACCTCAAAGGCAGATGGCTCCAGAGAGAAGGAAGACAACGGAGCTGAGAAGGTAAGTTTCTGGCCCTTCACTTCCCTTTACTCTGAGTACAACCCATCTGAGGTGGAAGTTGGAGTCAAGCTGTCCAGTGTCAAGGCTCCAAGAGGAAGAGAGAGCTCTAAAAACCTTGGAGTTGACTTCAACCTCCTGGATCCGACAGGGATGCTTCAGCTCTGAGAGTTATCTGACTAAGAGCATATCAGAGCCAGTGCACTCAGAGCAGGATTTGGATCCAAAGAAGGTGCTTTCTTCAGATCCAAACCAGATGGACCTGGAATGCTTGGATCTGAGGACTCTAAAGCAACAGATTGAATTAGAAAAGGAATCGTAATGGGTGGAGTGGTAGATAATCTGACTTCCTGACCCAAAGGTGTAGGAGCCGTAAGAACTCCATCTAAAATTGAGCAGTGAAGAATTTCCTCATCATCCTCCCCACATCTGTTTCCATGAGACTGTTGGAGAAATGTGAAAATGCTAGTGATAGCAATTTGGACTGCCTCTCTAAAAAAGGAGAAGGCACTCTGGATGGAATTTGATCCAAGCTAGGAAAATAAGAAGTCCTCGGTAAAGGTTTTGGATCTGAGAGTGTAGGATCCAGAAGAGACTTGGTCAGATCCGATGGTAGTTGGACCATGAGCAAGTTCAAATCTGATTTCTCTTCCTTCTTTTTAGGTTCTGAGGAAGAAGAAGAAGCTGAAGACTCAGAAGGTTTAGACCTTGTTGTAGGGTCTCTGGCTTTGTGCACAGGGGATTGAGCCCCAATAATGATTTCAGAGAAAGAAGTTGGCAGTAAGCCTTTCAAAATCAATTTGTTTTTCCTGTCAGCTAGTGCTCGTGGGTTGAATCCATGACAGATACTACAGTCCTGTTGCAAATGATCCTGGCCCAAACAATAGACAGAAAGTTGTTGGCATCAGAATAAGGCAACTTTTGCCTACACTTATCGCACTTTTTAAATCCTGAAGGACCTTTCTCAGACATACTAAAAGAGAAACTATAATAACGATAGAAATACTAACTAAACCCTTTTTTAACAGCATGAGAAAGGGTTAAATACCAACAATGGTAAAAAAGAAATACAAGCGTAATGTAAGAGGGAAAAAATTACCAACTATTGTAATTAAAGCGGTATACACTACATGTAAAGGGAGTAGGGAAGGAAGGCTGGGCCTATCAACAATGGTGGTAAAGAGTATGCTCAAAGGTGTATGAAAACAGGTCTACAGCAGAGATGACTTAATACAAAAAAAATAAAGATTAAATAAGTAGTCTTAAATAAAGAGCTTTTTTTGATTTGGAATATCAAAATAGACTTATCTTCCACTCTACACTTGAACACTGAAGGCGACCATGTCTAGACATGAATGCGGCAAATGAGATCTGAGAGATGCTAGGGTCTGGTGCATTATGGGTAGGGAAGGAGATTTAGAATCTTTGTAGGACACAAGCTAGTGTAACGGCCAAGTCAGATCTGAGGTTCGGATCTGAACACATTAGTTGAGGAATGAATGAAAATTGACAACATCAGATCTAATTGTTTTTCTCTTTTCTTTTTGGGATTAGAATTTTTTTACAAATATCTTTATTAAATCACAACTAAACAGTGACATAGGTACGCATACATTAATATACATGAAAACAAACCATAATAACATTTTTTCTTGTAGTATACAGCTTTACTTTTTCACAATTAGCATTCACTCTAACATTCTACAAATTGTTAATTTCCTTATTTCCCTTAAATCTGGGCACACTGGGCGGCATAGTGGTGCAGCTGTTAGTGTTTTTGCCTCACAGCAAGAGATTCTCCTGTTTGATTCTCAGCTGGGGTGCCTTCTGTCTGGAGTCTGCATGTCCTCCCTGTATTTGTGTGGGTTTTCTCCAGGTACTCTGGTTTCATCCCACATTCCTAAGACATGCGTTTGGAGTGTTTCTGCCTGGGCTTCCACTGAAAATAGGCTCTGTCCTAGTCAGACTTTCCCGGTCTACAAATGTTAAATAAAATAAACTAAACTAAAAATAAAGATCTCATTCCTCCTCCTTCTTTGTCTCCTTCTTTTGGCTTTTCCCGGTTATGGGTTGCCACCACGGAACAATGGTCTGCAGAACAATTGGCAGTGGAGTTTTACAGTGCTGAGTTGCCAGCCCAGCACCTAACCTTCTACAGAAGGTGCATACATGCACACACTCACACCCAGGGCCAATTTAGAGTGTCCAATCCACATACAGCATGTCTTTGGGAGGAAACCGGAGCACCCGGAGGTAACCCACACGACTGGAGGGAGGACATGCAGACTCCACACAGAAGACACCCCAGCCAAGAATCAAACCAGAGAACGTCTTGCTGTGAGGCGGCAATGCTAACCACTGCACCACGATTATTCTACATATATTGCTCCCACAAATTCCATTTATGTCCATGTAATTTGCTCTCTCCTTTTTCTAAGGATCCCACTTCCAGTTCTTCTATTTCCTTTACAGTATTCAGTACTTCCTTTATAGCTGGTTTAAATTTTAATTACTATTTTATAGCATTTTTAATTTTTTTGGTAGCCAGTAGCATTAAACATAGTAAGGCCTTACTATATCTAAGCAATTCAGAGCCCATGTGCCAGCTCAAAAGAATTATTTCTTTAGATACAAATATTTGCTCCCCCAATATTTATTACAAAATACTCTGTAGGAAATTTTTAAAACCTGCTGTCTTGTTACATTCCCAGAACACATGTTCCCCAATTACCTCTTTCTTTCCTATCATACCTCCAGCATTTGCTACCTACCTGAAGAAAAATTCTCTGAAGTCTGTATGGGCTACAAAAATGTCTATGTAAACACTTGCAATCAAAAATCCTTAACCTTCTGGACTTTGTTGCATACTTGGGAGTCACACAGATGCCTTTCCATTGCTCCTTGGTAAATTGCCTTCCCAGTTTCTCTTCACAGTCTTTTCTAACCTCCTCTGATTGGTTCTTATAATGACCATACAATATATTATATGCCCTACTAATTATCACTTTTAACACCTGCTTCTGTTCTAGACTTAACCAAAAGACTTTGTCAAAGCTAGTTTTTCGCTTATAGCTCCCTATCCTTTACTCTTTGCCTATATTCTGTTATCAGTTCTTGGTGGTATGAAAGGCAGTCTGTAACCTCCAGTACAAACTTTTGCTTGGCCTCATCCCATTCTCTTAACTTTCTCTTCCTAGTCATTTGCCTTCCAGTACCTTTGTTCCTTTGCTAATTTTGTACAGTAAATTCCATTTGCTGGTTTAATGTACCCTTACTTGCAGTCATCCTTAATGGTAATATCTACTGTCTCTATCCCCATGGTGGCTTAAGTCTTAAAATACTTTATACTACCTTATGAATATAATGTTCTGTATGGCTGTTATTATTCTCCTTAAGGACATGCATCTAACATCCTGCTCTGTCATTTCTCTACCCCATCTCACCCATTTCATCATCACCCCCTTCTATTTTGATTTATAATTGTCTGCTTGTGTTAGCTATATCCAGTAGCGGCCTTAGGTCAACTGATGCCCTAGGCAAAAGGGCTCCATGGTGCCCCCACCACACCACCCAGTGCCCCCGTCCTGGTCTACCTACACCAAATAAATACTGGAAAAGTGCCCCTGCTAGAGTGGCGCCCTAGGTGGTCGCCTAGTTGGCCTATGCTTAAGGCCGCCAATGGCTATATCAGCCTTAACTTCATAGGTCTAAAGTATCTCTTCAAATCAGATAATCCTATACCACCTTGTTTCTCTGGAACAATAAACCTGTCCTTTTTAACTCTCACCCTCTTCACCTCCCAAATAAATTCCTTCCACTCTTTATTAATTATTGTGCACAACATCTCCTCTGGCTGATAGCAATATGTTTGAATTGTGTATGAAATTAAAAGGACTAAAAACGTTATTACAGCTTGTATCTTACTATCCTTTATTATCCATATCCGTAATCAAGAGCTTCTAGTTTCTCAGTTTTTACAATTATCTTTTGTTTATTCTCTTTCCACATATCCTTAGTTGCCATAACAGAATCAGTTAAATCCGTTTATTTATTTATTGAAATTTGTTTACCTGGAATGTCTGACTGGGCACTGGTACCCATTTTTATAGGAGGAGAAAATGAGCAAAGCTCCACAGGATTAACAGATATAAATATAAAATTATAACATACATAAATATACATAAAACATTAGGCCGCAGTTGTCCCATAAAGTATACAAAAATCTGCAATTCAGTGGTTTATCACATCTAACTAACACACCAAAGGTCCTGGGTTCAAACCCCAGTGGAGCATTGTGTATGCATAAAAAGTATAAATAGGTGTTGGCAGGTTTTCTCTACAGCATGAAGGAGAATATCTGAATTGACTTTATGACTGAAATTGAAAATAGCAAAAAATGTGGCATCAGAGCACTCTACCAGCTTCTGGAAAGTGACTCAGTAGATGACACAGAAAAGACTATCAGGTTGCAAGGCAAAGAGAGAAAGATAAAGAATATAGACATCAAACACTCTACATAAAGGATGCCAGCAGCAACCTGCTGAAAAGTTCAGAGGACATCAAAAGCAGATGGAGGGAGTACTTCAAGCAGCTTCTGAATGATGAAAACCCCACAAAAGCTGTCTTCCTCAGACACAGCCTATGATGACAGAGAAAGAAGAGCACATCCTAGAAGAAGTAAGAACAACACTAAGGAAAATGTAGTCAGGGAAAGCAGCAGGCTCAGATGAGACATAGCAGGTATGATCAAGATGTTGGGTGAGTTAGAGAAGTAGCTCCAGAGAGTGCACATAGCATTAAGGAGAGAATGTTATATCTCAGATAACTGGAAAATAAGCATTCTAGTGCCACTCTGCAAGAACAAAGGGGATATTCACAAGCATGGGTAAGTACAGAGGTATCAAACTCTTATCACACTGCAAGAAAATGCTGGAGAAGGTGACTGATAAACTAATATGTAGAGTAGCAGAAAGTAAGATGTGTAATGAGCAGGTCAGATTCAGATCAGGAAGCAGCACAAATGACCTGATCTTTGCAGTGAGAGAGATAATTGAGAAGAAGTTAGAAATGAGAAAAGAATCCAAATGGGCATTCTTAGACTTGGAGAAAGCATATGGCAAGGTCCCAAGAAAGCTGTTTGGGCAGTCCTATGATAATTTGAAGTCCCAGAAACATCGATAGAATTAGTGCAGACTATGTACAAGGATGCAATGACACAAGTATGAACAGTGTTCAAACTCACAGAGGGGTTCCCAGTGGGAGTGAGTTTGTATCAGGGTTAAGCTCTGAGCCCACTACTACTCATAGTGGTGATGTACTACATTCGCAATCAGGTCATGGACAGAGATCAACGCAGCTGTTGCATGCAGACTGTGATCAAGAACTTTAGCAAATACTTGGAGATTTGAATACAAAACTGAAGGCATACAAGATGAAACTGAGAAGAGGCAAGACTGTTGTCATAACAGCAAATGGAGGAAATCAGAAAAAAATGAAAATTTAGATAGAAGGGAAAATAGTAGAACAGGTTAACAGCTCTAAGTATTTGTGAAGGGTGGTTGAGGATAAGGGAAGTCTGAATGACAAGATCAAAGCTAGAATCCGAGGAGGTGCAACCAACTAGCAAAGAGTGTTGGGGGTAGTGTGTGATAGTGGAATTCCAAAGAAGCTGAAAAGTAAGATGTATAAAACAGTGGTATAACCAATGCTACCATATGAAATAGAAATCTGAGCAGTGAAGGCATGGTAGCTGAGGAAGCTAGAGGAGTTGGGGATGAAGTGCCTCAGATGGTTGGTACCATGCACACTGTGGGACAATGAAGACATGAGGACGTCAGCAGCAGAAGCCCAAGTAGGTCCAATTGCAGAAAAGGTCACGAGAACAGATTACGGTGGTTCAGGCACATGTGCAAGAAAGTGGAAGACAATCTGGGAAACAAGATTTAGGAGACACAGGAAGAAGTCCAGAGGAAACAATGGCATGCAGCAAAGAGATGGGCAGATTGTGTGAGAAAAGACCAGAGACAGTCAGGCATGACCATCTAAGAAGTTAGGAGACTAGAAGAAGTGGCACTGATTTGAGAGGGATGGTCACAGTTGATGTAACACCCTGATCCCATCTAGAAAAATGGTACAAAAGGGGGCTGCTAATGATGATGATGAATACTATTGCAAAAGCAGTGCAATTATGTTGCTGGTTATTTTCTGGCTTTATCATGCACAAAATATTTGACTTCAGTTCTTAAATAATTTCTATTTTTTTAAATAATGGTTAAAATTAACAGAAGTATTACAACTTCATCCTTTCAACCAGTTACTATAGGTGTTTCTTAGGGCTCTATCCTGGGTCCTCTCCTATTTAATATCACCATGCTAGTTTAATTCAGTATGCAGATGACTCAACATTAATATGTGCAGCATCAACAACAAATAAGCTCCAAGACATTACCAAAAAGTCTTTCTCCTCTGTAGAAACCTGGCTCAAAGTGTCAAACCTCCTACTCAACCCCAAGAAAACTAAGTTAATGCTTTTTACCTCAAAAAGTAACCAAAATCAAAAGCAATCTTTTACCATAAAGTCAGCAAATACTGCCATCAAAACTGTAACTGACAGTGAACTTCCAGACATTATAGTAGATGACAGTCGAAAATATGACCAGCATATACTGCACACCGTTAAATCTACACACCAGAAACTAGGTTCCCTTTATAGACTCAATGGATTCCTTACATATACTGCAAGAAAAACTCTAGCCACCACTTTCTTACTGCCAACTCCCTTATATGATGTTCCTATCCTGATAAACTTAAACAATACTCAAAGAAAGAAACTTGCCTCCTGCTACAATAAAATAGCTAAGTTTGCCACCAATCTCCCTCATAGGACCCACTATTGTCATGCTTAAAGCAATTAAATTGGCTTGAACTGCACATCTACCTAATATATTCACAACAAACGACAGCACACAAACTCATTCATCATCCAGAAAAATGCCCTGCACTAAAAAACGTATTACTGCCCTACTGTCTAGCAAGGGACCTCCGTTCTAGTAACAAATTCTTACTACTCACAAATAAGTCAAATAATGTTGCAGGAGACTCGCTGTACTCCCAATACATTGTTAAACTCTGGAATAGTATCCCCACACAAATTAAACTCTCAGACAAATTCAGTAGTTTTAACTCATTCCCTCCAGTAGAGCTCTTTTAAGTGTGTACCTTTAACTCCCAGTGAGTGTGGCTTCAGTCTTTAAAAAATTAAGTTATCACCTCACAGTTCTACCAAATACTAATTCACAGGGCTCATATATGAATACAGTTGTGTTTGCCATCATATATGCTTCATGTATGCTTCAAGATAAAATATTCTGATACCTTGTATGTAGCATGGTTTTGGAATTATTAATGCAAATATGAACAGGCAATATTTGACGTCTAGAGGCGCAGTAGGAGGTAACTGCAGAAACGCCTGGAGACGTCACCCGGATGCTAAAACAACATCTTAACCTATCTTACTTTTGCACGTGCTCATCACCAGGTTAAGACTGTGCTCATTGTATGATACTCTCCAAATAGTCTCCTTAAACAGAATGCCTTCAACCTCTCACTGAAATGACAAAACAATTTTTATACATGACTGGTGCCTATACAATCCACTAAGTTGCATGTGAGCTTTCTCTTTAGTAAAAATCTTAGAATGTATAAATGCAAGCACTGTATGTGTATAAATGTAAATAGAAATGTTTAACAAATAAATAAATCATAACTTCTACATGAATTTAGCTGCTCTTGCATTTGTGATCTAGGCATTCTAAAAATAATCTCTACCCACTTAACATTTACAGTGGTATGGTCTAATGCCCCAAACAGAAACTTCTTAAAACTGCTATAAAGAGATCAGTGTTTTAAAAGAGCACTGAAAGAATCGTTTGTACTAATTAGGTAAATATGTGCTCTTTAGTGGCCTGTTTGTCTTCCGTATATAAAAATGATTACATTGTAAATATACTGTCATGCATACCACATAATATGATTTGCATGGGAAACATCCTTGGAGACTAAAAGTTCCCCCTGTGTTATGACGAAATATTCTAGTACCATCATGAATGTATCTATATATATTACAACTTTGGCATTTAAAAGTGCCCTTTTCACTTGCATTGTCACTTGCCTCTGCACTCTGTGAATAGTCAAGCATGCTTTTGATGTTCTTTGTTCTTTTATTCACAAATTTAGGTGCTTTACCCATTACTTCAGAAGTCCCTTTGCTGGCACTAAACACTTTCCACTTACTCTCAACTACTTAAAAAAAACTATCTGTATTAAACATCAAACACATTGTATTGTTCCAATCCACATTTGTGTTTTTATTCTGAAGCTCTCTATTTTTCTGTTTTACTAAAGGGACTTAAGGTACCTCCTTACCTCAAGCCTCTCCTTTAGCTGTTCATCTGCTCTAATCTTCTATTTTTATTGGTGGTTATCAACTTTACTAAAGGTCCTGTTCACCATATTTGATGTAGTGAGTGCATTGTACTAAAATGTAATACTGATTTGCACTAGGTATTCCTGTAACTAATATTAGTTTTTAACATCCCACAATATCCAAAAATGTGACACTGAGAATACTACTTCTATTTAAACAGGGCTCAAAAATTCAGATTATCTACGAAAAGGTTTAAATCATCATTGGTACACCCATCAATAAATGTGTAATTTTTTACATTTTAGAAATCTCTTTGGGATAAAGGAATTTGTTTCCCAAAAGGCCATTACAAGATTAATCTCTGGGGCTGAGATTTCTGTCACTGGGGTATGCAAATTTCCAGGCTTAAACCCTGTTGTTGGTCTGTTGACATGTGCATTGGGATTGGAAGAGAAAATTACATAGTCATGCGGGGTTCTTGCAACGCTAACATAGTTCAGTCAATGTGAGAGAACACTTTTCTATCTACTTGTGCATAAGAGGGCATCATTTTTGCAGTGTAAACAACACACTCCATCCTTTCAACCCAGTGTAGTATATGGGGCTGTATCTTTAAATATGCTAACATCTAGCTATAAAAAGTTATATATTATGTGATTCACTTATTTCTAGTAGGCATTAAAAGAGCTCATGGAAGCAGGTAACAAATCAAACTGTTTGTGTTGTTTGCATACTGATGTCATATGGTTGCAGAAGTGAAGATATTTGTAAAAGTGAAGATATATATTTATTTTTAGAGTTCATGTGTTAAAAATGCAGTAGTATAGTCTGCAGGTAGAAAAACTGGCCCAATGCAAACACCAGGAATTCTCACACTACAGGCCAATGTAGTAGAAAAATTCAATTTATTTTTCACTGTTAGCAGAAATGCCAAGAAGCCATAAAGAGCTTGCCTGTCACATTGCTGCATGTCACTGGGAAATAAGCCTTAAATTTATTTAAAGCTTTCACCTTTTTGAATAGCACAAATATAAAACAGCAGTACTAAGACAAAAATTGTTGAGATCATAGAAAGAACATACCATTTATATACCATTTGTTATATGCAATGGTTCCAGTTCCAATACAGACTAAAGGCACTTATGTAATAAGTTAATTGAGTTATAGACAGTGAATTTAATGAGCTGCAGGGTTGACATAAGTGACAAAACAGTTTGTGTTATAAGAAATAACCAAACAAGTAGCATAGTATTAAGAGAAGCAGACCTGACATCATCAATAGTTACAACTGTATGTGAAAAAGTAAATTTATTTGTCAGTGACAGCGGTGCAATGGGTAGCACACACACCTTTGGTGCAGAAGGCTGTGAACTCTATTCCCACACCAAGTAGATGGTATGCTGACTCTGCAGCACAGCATAAGGTGGTTATTGTAATCCTGAGTTTATCATCCTTCAGATAAGATGTTAAACTGAGGCCCCATTTGCCTGAGTTGAGGGTAGCTCAGGTGGATGTAAAAGATCCCATGCCACATATCAGGAGTAGGGCAGTTCCTCAATACACTGTGCATATTTCCCTTAGTATAAATACCACTTTTGGTTCCCCTAAAAAGAGACCAATACCCCATAATGGGACTAATTGGGTCAACAAAGGATATATATATATATGCATAATTAAAGGAACTAAGGAAATTAAAGTATATAGTGTACAATATGAAAATGCACTATAACAGTGACGGTGACAAGAGAACGAGTCATGCGGTATAGAGGATGTATGTTGCAGTTCAAATTCCAGACTTACATAGGTTCATAGGTTGGTACTGAGCTATCTGCCCGAAGGCATATATTAGCCCAGTCACGTTGTGCGGTATTCACCGCCCCTTTAGTAGTTCCCTAGACCGTTGTACTAGCAGCTAGTACCCTTGGCCCCTATCTAGTAGTGCTGTTGGTGTGATCCCCGGTGTGAACTTTCTGTTACCCATCCACTCATCAAGGTTCCTCTTAAAGAGTGATAGTGAGGGGCTCTGTCTTATGTAGATCGGGACCCTGTTCCATAGTAAGGGAAGTCTCTGCGAAGGGAATCTATCCCTCCAGCATGTTCCATTCATTGTTGTGTTGAGGTTTATATCCCTAGAGCGTGTAGCTCGAGTAGATTTGGTTTTGCTAAGATGGAGCATGTTCACCAATTCTGGGTTGGACATGGCTCTGTACGTTAGACACAGATCGCCTCTGAGAAAGCGATATGCAACAGAGAACAGTCTTAACTTTTTCAATCGTGCTGCATACATATTTAATACTTGTTGGCTATTATCAGAAAAAACCTTTAATTAGTTTTGTCGAAGTTGAAGTAGAATAATTTTTGCAAACATATTTAAAAGGAAAGATCTCTGCTCAAAACAATTCTTCTGAAGAGAAATATGACAATGTCTTATTTACTAGCACTATTAAAATGACATAGAGTTGATAAAGGGATGTCTAAAATGCATTAGAAACAATGACACAAAAGCACAAACTGGATTTTTGACAAGAAAGACTGAGGATTAGTAAATACTGATCGTTTTTTTTTTTGTGACTCATAAATACAACAGAGTGAAGTGCAGCTCTACAGTCATTTTAAGCACTCAGCTACTTTTATATAGGTAGGATTTTTAATCATCTATAAGTCATTTTAAGTGCTAGGATAACTAGAAAGCAGGGATTTTTTTAAGATTAGTGTGAGCTGGAGACATTTGTTATGTTGGTGTTATGAGTAAACAAATACTTCCTTGTGAAGTGTTCAAGCTTAGTGTCCATAGCAAATCATAGCATTTCACATTATTACTTTTTGGGCTGAAAATACAACAGGGTGAAATGTAGCTATACATTCCTTTTAAAGACTCAGTTGTTCCTTTGTAGGCAAGATTTTTTAGTTGTATATCACTCTTTTATGGATTAGGATAACTACAAAGCAGATACGCTATTAAGACTAGCATGAGTCGGAAACTTTTATCATGCTATTATTGTAGGCATACTCCCTATTGAAATGTTTAAAGTCAGTGCCCATAACAAGTGGCAGTATTTTGCATTACCTTTTGTAGGCTAATCATCTTCTTAATTTTTAAAACACAATGGGGTGAAGTGTTAACTATTACAACCCTTTTAAGGAATTAGTTGCTTCTTTATAGACAGGATTTTTAGTTATCTATCAGCCATTTTAAGGGCTAGAATGGTTGTCTTTTGGCTTTTCCCGGTTAGGGGTCGCCACAGCGGAACTCCGGTCCACTAATGATTGGCAGTGGATTTTTATGGTGCCGAGTTGCCAGCCTGACGCCCAACCTTCAAAGAAGGCACACACATTCACGCACACACAGAATAATTAACTAAAAAGCTGGAGCAATTGTAAGACTAGCATGAGATGGAGGCTTCTGTTGTGTTCGTATTATTATAGAGACACTCCCTAGTGCAGACACTAAATTCAGTACCCATAGTCAACAGCCATAAGCTACAAGTGACTGTGTGCCAGCAGAGTCATTTTATTTCTTTCAGTGACAGTGAATAAGGCTTTGTGGGGCTACAGCTGACTCTGTTTAGAGTATATGTTACAATCTGTTTTATAATGTAGTACAACACTAGGTAATTTATGTATGCCACATTGAGCTGTAATAAGCTACAATTAATGTAACTCTCAAAGGCATTTTGTTTGTGATTTCTATATTGCTAATTTATGACTAAGAGTTTACTGTCTGCCATCAGCTATTATTAATTGTATCTAAAATGAATACAGTCTGTTTCCTTGCTTAAATATACATATTTAATGTAAACTAGATTTTAGATAGGGAAAACCTTTACTAGTGTATAGTTAATCATGGAAGAAATTGTAAGGTTTTATTTAAAAAATGTTACAGATAGGAAATACCCCATGACTTGTATTATATCAAATATACAATAAAACAACTTGAAATGTATAATATGAAGGAGCAAAATGCCAATACTGAATTAAACTGTATAGCATAATAAGATGTCAGAACAGTTTAGTCAAGTTGGCTGTACTGCTGGATTTGGTCTTAAATGCTTGTTGAACTTCTACATTTACCGCTAAAGATTTAATTTCCAAGAGTAGCTATCTAGAAGCTAATACAAACTGTAGGCTGTTGAATATGGGAAGTATTAGTAGTAGGAATAAAGAAATTATGGACAATATATTTCCTACATCCCCTAGCTCCCTGCTTAAGAAGACTCCACACAACAATAACATGATGATCAGGATGGTCATTTCTTACCCAAGCATGGTGTTCTTAGAAGATTTAGATAAAAACTCTGAGGTATTTACTTAAGCAAATGATCCAGCTTGTATAGAATGCCAAACTGAGGTAAGGATGGGTTACAAAATAAAGGATATAAAGTGTGATAATGTGAATATTCAAGCACACAAGGAGGGAAAATGATGAACAAAAACCTAGAAGATAAGAAAATGAATTAGTTAAATTGGAAAAGTTCTGACCAAAAACAAATGGAAACGAGGAAGACTATTTAATGGGAAAAACAAGGAAATAACAGGGAACAGTTTACAGCCCAAACATGCACACATCAGTAGCCAGATGAAAATTATGAAGTCACTCTAACAACACAACAATAAAGAAAGAATAATAGAGCATTGGGAGGGGGTTCACAAACTATTCCCCCTAACTTGGCTCAATGACAATTGTAGTAAAAATGACTTGTACAAGACTAGTCAGTCTCCACCACAGAATAAACAAACACTTGCAGAAAACATTGATGCTGAGCAGTTCAACAATCTGGCAAATTCTTCAATCCATGATACGGGGGGGGGGGGGTCATGTAGGGGTATAAGTCACATGATGAATCATAATCAATGAGGCAATAACTGGACTAATTTACAGATGCTGGTAATTTGTGACTCTATCCTTATGAGCATCAGAAACATGCTGCCTAGAGGTGGACACCAGTTTGTGGTGGTTGGATGTTTGAAAGATTTGAGGATAAAAGATGTTAAACCACCCGTATTAAAGGTGAATAGAAAACATGATAAATACAAAGAAATTATCATGGTGGTAAGAAATAATGACAAAGGAGAAAAGTAGAACTCTGTAAGTAAACTCCCCATAATAGTAGATATTCAACTGATCACAGCTGCAGTAGCCTAAGCTATACATTTTATGTAAGACTATAACAGCCGCACAGCATCCAAAGCTTCCAGGCACCTTCCACACACACATAGGCTTAAGTGTCAATGCCCTTCAAAGCTTTCTTGCCAAAACAGGCTAAAGACTAAAGCCCAGAGAAGGAAAAAGCTAAGAAAAAAATAATAAATGTCCACACCCTGGCATAAAAACACACAAAAATAAGGGGGATGAAGGATCAGCTACTGTAGCTTGAGATCATGTAAGTATTTACTGTTATGGTAAGCTTACTTATACAAGTGTAGTATGTTCTTTGTATGGATCACTACTACAGCAGAATAAGCTATTGGGTAGATTATCATAGCTTAAAACAACTAGGAAGTGGAAGGATGATGGTCCAGAAGTCGATGGAGAATAGTCCTAGCAAAGCCTGTCCTGGACCTGGAGAGCAAATCCAATTTATAGTGCTGCGTATAAGTATTCACATATGACAAATTTACTGCTTCTAGAATCCAACTCTTTCCAAAAAGCTACAAAAGAAGCCAAGATCCTGGTAGAATGAGCCTTGACCATGCCCGGAATAGTTTTGTTGTGGTGGGTGCAATAAAAGGTAATAGCATGAGACAAACATGTGGAAATATTCTACTTTGAAACAGGCTGTCCTTTTTTCTTACCTTCACAATACATGAACAACTTATCAAGCTTCCAGAAAGATTTTGTTCTGTCAAAAAAGTACTTGAGTTGTCTGTGGACATCCACGATATGGAGTATCCTTTCTCCCTCATTTTTAGGTTTTGGAAAGAAAAGACGGAGATAGATAGTTTGATTTAAGGTAAACTCTGATACTACTTTATGCATAAATGAAGGATTAGCTCTTAAGAAAACATTGTCTTTGCAGAAAACGAGATAAGGTTAACCTACCATAAAAGCCTGCATCTCAGATATTCTTCTTGTAGAGATCAGAGCAAACTGTAGGACTGTTTTCCACGTCAAAAAATTCACAAAGTCACAGTAGCTTGATGAGCTGGTTCAAACGGAGCAAGAGTTTGACTCAAAAGCCCATAGTATTTTGTGAATAAATCCGGTCTATGAGGAAGCTTGTGGTAACTTCCCCTGGTCATTTCCAAAAGAAAGGAGTACTACTATTGCAAGGGCCAGAAGAGCGTCATCACAATGATCTTTGGGGAGTCCATCTGAATCTTCATAATGACCTTGGATATTGGTAGAAATGGTGGAAAAGTATACAGGAAGATTTATGTTTAAGGAATAGAAAATGCATTTATCTTTCAGGTCTTCTTCCACTGAGTCCTGGAGCAGAATTTTACCAACTGATTGTTGTGAATGGAAGCAAAAAACTATATGAGATGTTCTCCACGGAGGGATCAAATCTTGGAAGACCCTCAAATTTAGTTTTCATTTGTGAGGGTCCATCCTGGTCCTGATCAGCTTGTCTGCTTCTCTGATGCTATGTAAGATGGCTGTAGACTGAGGTTGTGCTGAAAAGCTATATCCCAGGCGACCATGACTATTCTTCACAGAGAGTAAGATCTGGTTCTCCCTTGCTAGTTTATGTAACACATCACTTTGTTGTCTGTAAACACTTGTAGAGGTCCTAGGGACCACTGATGATTGAGAGAGTTGAAACCATTTATAACAGCTGACAACTCTTTTACATTTATGTGTTTTGGTAGTCATTTCTTGCAAAGACCCTGTACTTTTATCCCCATAGACACTGCTCCTCAAGCAAAGTTTGAGGCAACTGTTATGACTGATTGTACAAGAGCAGGAAGGGCAATGGGAGGCCTGGATTCTGAGAAAGTTGTGTCTCCAACAAATAATCTCCCTTTTCACAAACCCCCAAACTGGAATCTGAAATGTCAAGGGATATTGATGTTGGCTCCATAAGGATTTCAGTCAGATAACAATGGATTTTTCTCATGTGGAGTCTTGCAAGAGGCATCATAAATATCATAGATGCCATGAGACCCAGAATCTTGAGGCATTGCATTGCTGAGACAGTAGTCTGAGTGGAAAAACTCAGGAATAGATCTAGGTACAGCTCTGTTTTTCCTGTGGAAGAAAAGCTCTTTGAACTGACGTGTCTAGAAGACACCTCAGGAATGCAATCCTGTGAGAAGAAATCAGTGAAGATTTCTATAAGTTCTCTTTGAATCCCATTATGCATAGGAAATCCCTCACCCAACTGAGGGATTCCTGACACTTTAAAAAAGAAAGTCTCTACAAAGATAAACAAGTCATCTAAATAAGGAAATGTGAATACCTTGCATTCTGCAGTAGTTTATCACAGGAGCTAGATACTTTGTGAATACCGTTGGGGCAGTAGCTAGACCAAAGGATAATGCAAAGAAATGGTAATGTGATCCAGACACAGTAAATGATAAGAAACATCTGAAATCTGGATCTATGGGTATGTTATGATATGCATCTTTTAAATGTAAGGTCACCAGAAAATTCAAATCTGGAATAAGGGGTAACAAGTTGTGAAGTAACACCATTTTGAATTTGGGCACTATCAGAAACACGTTTAAAAAGAAATGATCCACAACTAGTCTCTAAGAATATTCTTTATTTGGTACCAGAAACATTTAGAATAAAACCCTTCTCCTAACTAAGGAGGGACAGCTTCAATCAACCCCCCCCCCCCGAGAGAAAATATGCTGAATGAGAGGAGGAAAAAAAAGAAGAGTTTTTTTCCTGGTGGGTGAGGAGAAATCCACTGAAAAGGCAGGACAGATTCCCAATGTTATTTGTAACCTTGATGATTCACTCTCAGAATCCATCTGACGGAAACAATCTGTTGCCAAAGAGAGAAGTGGAAGTTCAGACTTTCTGGAAAGATGAAGGGACTGCCACAGTGAGAAGGGGGACAATAGTCCTGCAAATAGCCATTCAGACATATTAAACTGTCTTTTGTTCTGGGGGGTTCTGGTTTAAACCTCACTGCCATTACTTTCTAAATGTGTGATTATAAGCAGCTTGCTAGGACTGCTTACTTTGCCTTTTAAAGATGGTCATAGAGGGAGCAATGAATCCATTGGTAAACTTGGAGAAGGAGGGCTGTAAAATCTGATAGAACCCTTGAATCAGCTTACATCTCACATCACATTTTCCAATGACCTCTACAGAAGTTCTACAAATTAGTTCTCTATCCAAGGGATAATTCACTTTTGACATCCACTGGGAGCATTTGAGAGCACAGCCAGACAAACCTCCTCATAACAGTTCCAGCAGCATCAGTCCTGGAACAGGTATCAGCAGAATCATATGCACATTTCCAACCATGGGTAGCCACTTGGAGACACCGAAGCAACAAAGTTGCACAAAGCGGATTTTTTCTCAGAAGAGGAAACAGATACCAAAACATTTCTCATATTTTCACAAGTGGCAACATATGAGCTTGACAGTTGAGAATTCTAAAAATAGGTGTTGCAGAAGAATACAAACTTTTTCCCAAATCTATCAAAAAACCTTCACATCCTTGTCAGGAAGACAGAGATTAATATTAAACCTAGCACTCAGCAGCGGCTAGAGTCACTAAAGCCATAGCTGCTGTCTTGGATCTGGGATGAGTGTACAAAAACAAAAAACGGAGGAACTTTATACAGTCACTTAAGTTAGTCGCTGTGACAAAGACATCCTCCTAAAAAGAGCAGAAGGAATAGGAGAAGGTTCTGGAACTTTCAGTTGTAACAAATCAAGAGACTGAGAAACATTACCATTATTCCATTGAAACAACTGATTTATTTTTGAAATAGTTTCAGAGAAAGAGAATCCTTCAAAGGGAGTGGATGAAGCCAATGCCTTCATAATCATTTTGAGGTGCAGTTTCTTGAATCTCTTTAAAAAATTAAGACTCCCTTTTTCTTTTAGGGCACTCCAACAGCTGCAGAGGACAAGTCTAACCCCAGTTTATGGTGGCAGTAGGGACTGCACTTGCAGGAGCCAGGGAAAAAGATGAATGGTCTGTGGAATCAGTTCTGGCCACAGCAGAGTTTATCCATCTGTGGCTGAGACACTTTAGTAGCCTGCTGTGGTGGCAAAGACTGTTTAGTAAGTTTCTTTTTGTGGCTGAAAGAAGAAAGAAATGAGGAACCAGTAGGCTATCCCACAGCTAAGCCGAAAAAGATGCTTGATTCCCAGGGATGCTCGAGCTGACTAATGGTTTAGTCATGTGGAAGGTGCCCTAAGCTTTGGAAGCTCTTTGGCTATTATATCATTGGCAGTATATAACCCATATAGCTTAGGCTACTGCAGCAGTGATCCATATGATGAACTTCAAGTTATAATGAACACTTTGATGATATAACTGACATTGTTAACTACAGAAGGGATAAGAGGTTTGTGGTTATGTTTTGTAACTTATTGCCAACATCAAAGTACCCCATAACTGGACTCAAACTCTTTCAGCAGTATGTCAGCAAGTAATATTAAACATATTTAGCTATGGGAGAGTTTTACTTCTAGACCTATAATTGGTGCATGTATAGTAGAGGGAGCACTCACCAGCCTCTATGGGACAAGGTGTAGGTCACAGTGGTCTACATTGTTAATGCTGTGGTGGGAGGAATTGCACAGCAGTGCAATATTGCAAGCATTGTCCACAACATGATAAGGCAGGCAACACGGTAACAAAAAAGGCTGCATCTTGAGGAAGGCCATCTCCTACTGAAACTACAGAAGAGGAGTTATTCTTGGTATCTCTGTATGGAGATAAAGATGGAATGGGTACCATATTGGTAGGCAGGAACACAGGTTCTGGGAATGATCAGATGGCACATATCTCACAAAGAAACCAGCCAGGTTGGTAGTTATACACCACAGGCTGTACAGTTACTGTGCCCAGACTGACATTATAGAACATGCACTGACACTGTCTGTGTATTCAACAGGTACTTTGGGTTTTCAGACTCAGGCAATTGCCAACATGGAAAAGTGTCAGATCATTCTGTCATTCAATCAACTGTCATTTGCATGAACATCACAGGACAGCATGGACTGTAGAACTGGCACTGTCTGTCTATTTCATGTATCATGCATTCAAAGGACAGACTACTGCTATAGTGACACCATTAGAGGCTGAGCTAGGACAACATGCCTTACAATGATATCAGCACACACACACACACACACACACACATTGAGTCCACACATATCTGCTGACCTCACAAGATCCAAATGTAGTGAAAGTTTTGAAACACGAAGAGAATAAATCTAAGATGACTTCTCTGCTTAATCTAACAGAAACATATCAGTGTCAAGCAGGAATGGAAATCAAAACAGAAGTAGATGAACATCAGGCAGCAACTGAATGTGCTAAAAAAAACAAAAGAAAGAATATAAGGTGAAGGACCAGATGAGAAGGCAAGAAATGTGGAAAATGCATAAATATGGTTGCAAGTATAGAAAACTTCTGGAAGAACCTCATTTTGATCAGGAACAAATGCAGGAATAGTTAAGGAGAGGTGAATTTAAACCAAGGGAGGAAACGTTAATGTTGGTGGCCCAAGATAGTGGACTACGTATATGCTGGTTTACAAAGTCCACTGAACATGTGGGAGAAATAGACAAATGCAGGTTTTGTAAAACCAAATTGGAAACAGTTGCACACTTTGCTGCTGGTTGTGATATACAAATGGCAGAAGGACTGTATATTGAAAGGCATAATAATGTGGCAAGACTGTTGCACTGGGGATTGTGCAAACATTATGGTATAGAAGTGGCTGAAAAACACTGGAAACATGAGCCACAAAGCATCATAGAAAATGATGAAGTTTATATCACATGGGATCACCCATTACCAACAGTTCAAAAAACAGATGTTAGAAAACCAGATATAGTGGTCCATGAAAAGAAGACAAAAGCAGTATTGATCATTGAAATCCCCACACCCAGTGACTACAGTGTGTTGCATACAGAGACACACAAAGTCATAAAATACCTCGATCTGCAGGCAGAAATGAGAGCAATGTGGAAGAAAGATACCCAGACAGTTCCAATAGTAGTAGGAACAACGGGTCTTATAAAAAAGAATCTACAATCGTATTTAGATATATTACTAATCAATGTAACCCTGTACGAATTGCAGAAGGAGTCATTACTGGATACACTGCGGGTGCTGCAAAGAGCACTTTTGGCTGGCATCAAAGATTGAAACAGTCCTAATTTCATGAACTTTAATCATACTTTGACTTAGGAATGGGGTCCATTCCCATCATGGTATTAGAAACCCAAAAGATTTAGAGAAATTAAAACAAAAATTGAGTCCTAATCACAGGACTCATTGAAACTGCTTGGCTCCATCCCAAGCACTCCTACCTTCATTGCCAGGGTGACATCAGCAGCACTGCCACTGCTACATCTAAGTCTGAGTTGACAGACCAGTGCACAGCATCTGAAATGCAGAAACCCACCCTATAGCAGGCTATCAGTAATTCAAGGTGCTGGTCACAGCCAGACCTGGCTCCAGATATGAGAGCGGCTTTATAAATCAATCAACAGATGTACAGGGCTATAACCTGACTACAGTGAGCAGCTGCCCACACTGACCTGGAGATGACTGGCATGATGCATGGCCTTGAGGAGGATAATAGCCAGTGATTTGTGGTGACACACATTGCATTCAAGGCTACCTCCATGTGATGTTAGCCAATGCATGTATCAGCACCTTATACTTTACCCATGGTTTGGGGCATGTGCATATGATATGTCTTAGTGACCACATCTGATGACCACCACAGAGAAAGTACCAGTGTATAATTAAACTTATCATAACAGTAGATGTTCAAATAGACCACTGCTGCAATAGCCTAAGCTATATGCCTTATATCAAGCTAAGGATTTAACAGCCTACTAAGCTTCTAAAGCTTAAAGACACCTTCCATAGACCCAGATAATTGACAGCTTGAGCAGAGCTTGAGAAAGTAAGTGGTCTGGGTCACAAGCCCTTCAGACCTTTCATGGCAACAAAAACATACAAAAATAAGGGGGAATGGAGGGATAGGCTGCTGCAGCAGTGATTTATTTGAAAATCTACTGTTATGGTATATTTAGATCACTGCTGTAATTGCCTTGGCTATATGGGTATAATATCATATCTTGAGGGTCCAGCAGTCCTTAGAGTATGGTCCTAGCAAAGCCTATTCTAAACCTGGAAAAGGAGTCTATTTTGTAATGCTTTATAATAGTATGTACAGAGGAACAAATCGCTGCTTCTGGAACACTTCTAGGGTCCACCTTTCCAAAGAGCCACTGAAGAGGCCAAGGCCCTGTTTGAATGTGCCTTAACCTTGCCTGGAATTGACTTGTTATGGTGAGAATAATAAAAGGAAATGTCATGGGACAACCATTTGGAAATTGTCTGCTTTGACACTGGTTGTTATGGTTAACTGATAAGAATTTCTAAAGGTTTTAGTTCTGTTAATATTTGAGCGGTCTGTGAACATCCAAATTATGAAGTATCTTTGTTTCCCTTTTAGTGGTTCTGGAAAGAAGACAGAAAGATAGATAGCTTAGCCCAAAGTAAACTCAGATGCCAATTTGGGCATAAATGAAAGATTAGTTCTCAAATAAACCCTATTTTTGTTGAAAATGAAATAAGATTGTCCTACCATGACAGCTTGCAACTCAGACATCTTTTTTTAAGGTATAGCAAAAAGCAAGACTGTTTTCCATGATAAGAACCTCAACCTGATGAGCAGCAGTCTTTCCAGGCTTGATAGTTGTTGCTGAAGCACCTACCAAGAGAAGAAAACGCAGAGAGAAGAAAGGAGCCACTTTTGAGATTTTAAGTATTTTCTTCTGATTTATCTAAAACTGCATTGCCACCTACTTTTCGGCGTTTTCTTGATTACAGAAGTTGATATCTGTGTTAGAAACAGTATTTAGAACATACCTAGAGCCTGTTTACTGCATTTTTTGTGTTGCACTTAATTTAAAATGTTTTTTTCTTAAAAATGCATTTTACCTGCCTCTGACCTAGCACACACGTGTTGGGGTCATTTATTGCACTGTTCTGACTAGTTTGCTACTTGTGTGTCTCTGCTATCCTTAAACAAAAACAAAAAAACTTGCTATTTCCCACTTTCTATAATTTAAAAGAAAGTTCAGTTACAGAGTTGCTGTTCTGAACTGTTTGTAAGTTTCTTGGAGGCCAGTGCTTACTTGGGCTAAAGGGAAGTCTCTGTGTTCACCAGTGGCAGTGGTTAACACTGAGCAGCCTGCCTGTCCCTGTAGGAGTGGTTACTGCCTAGAAACTGTAGTTTTATTGGCCATTTTGGGTCAATTCCAAACTCCTTGATCTCTCTCTCTCTTAAAATCCTGCAGCCGCATGGTTTTGGCGTCTTTCCAGGCTTGGTAGTTGTTGCTGAAGCACCTACCAAGAGGAGAAAACGCTGAGAGAAGAAAGGAGCCACCTTTGAGATTTTAAGTATTTTCTTCTGATTTATTTCTTAGAAAATCTGCATTGCTGCCTACTTTTCGGCGTTTTCTTTATTGCAAAAGTTGATATCTGTGTTAGAAACAGTATTTAGATCATACCTACAGCCTGTTTACTGCATTTTTTGTGTTGCACTTAATTTAAAATCTTTTTTTCTTAAAATTGCATTTTACCTGCCTCTGACCTAGCACACACGTGTTGGGGTCATTTATTGCACTGTTCTGACTAGTTTGCTACTTGTGTGTCTCTGCTATCCTTAAACAAAAACAAAAAAACTTGCTATTTCCCACTTTCTATAATTTAAAAGAAAGTTCAGTTACAGAGTTGCTGTTCTGAACTGTTTGTAAGTTTCTTGGAGGCCAGTGCTTACTTGGGCTAAAGGGAAGTCTCTGTGTTCACCAGTGGCAGTGGTTAACACTGAGCAGCCTACCTGTCCCTGTAGGAGTGGTTACTGCCTAGAAACTGTAGTTTTATTGGCCATTTTGGGTCAATTCCAAACTCCTTGATCTCTCTCTCTTAAAACCCTGCAACTCTCTTTTTGCATGGTCTTGCGCACAGAGCACTCTTTTTGCGTGGTCTTGCGCACAGAGCAACGTCGGGCAGCGCCGCTTAAACAGGTTTAAACTATTCCCGGCTCCACAAAGTCTGCTCTTCACTTTTTCCCTTAGAACTGCTCTAAATCTCAAAATAAGCACTCTATTTTCATTCTAAAGCGCTGCACTTGCTCGTATAAGTAATCTCATAGGTAAACACTAATAAACTTAAGCACTACACCCCCTTATACTCCTTTTAAGTACTTGCTCCCTATTGGTTCTTTCTGATCAGTCAATAAGTAGTTCCCTATATTATTCAGGCATGTCCAAAGGTCAGTTTCGGGTTTACTTTCCAGTCCAGCTGGTGAATCTGGGAATCTTGAGGCAATGTTACAACTGCCTTATGTATACAGACCACCCTCTCCTCCTCCCAACAAGCTCAAATATATGTGAAAGATGCAACTATATAGCCAAACTGAAGGCTGAGCTCTCTCAACCCAGTACTGGCACAGCCAGTCAGGAGGAGAAGGTAACCACACACACCACAAATCCAGTCTTACATAGACCTATTGCATCAGCAAACCAAACACACAAACACACAAAAACATACTCGGAGGCTCTAAATAAAAATCTGCCTAAGCAGCAGAGACCTCCAAAGCAGATATTCAAGCAACCCCTACCACGAAACAATACCCACGTAGCACATAGCTCACAACGTCAGTGTGCCACACAGTCACAGCCCTTATGGCTAAACAACACACCTAATACACTTGTAATAGGTGACTCTATTGTCAGACACACTGACGTCCCACTCACCAGACTGAACAAGGAGAAAGTCACTGTAAGCTGCCTGTCGGGTGCCAGGATCTGCCACATAACACAAGCACTCGGGTCACTCCAAAGCAAGTACAAATATGACTCCGTCATTGTCCATGCTGGTGTGAATGACCTGAGACGTACCTCCCTGGACTACATGAAAAGAGACATAGAGGAGCTCTCTGGTCATGTAGCCCAGGCCGGTATGACCCTGACCTTGAGTAGCATCTTGCCCTCACCAAGAATGATGCCACAGTATAAAGACAAAATGATCAATTTTAACAATTGGCTAAAGTATTGGTGTCATTCAAAGGGGATCCAGTGTCTGTCAGCCTGGGATGACATGCTCGACAAGCCACGTTGCTTCGCTAGGGACGGCTTGCACCTGTCACCCCTGGGTTTTTGAATACTGGCAAAGGCTCTTGCCTCCCCCATAGTGCCTTTTTTAGACAAGGCTCAAAAGACAAACCCACCTCCATAGACAACACAAAGAAAAAAAAATTAGGGTAATGCTGCTCAACGCCAGAAGTCTAAACCTCAAGATGCACGCACTCGAGACTCTCCTTAATATGGAGAATATTGATATCTGTGCAGTAACAGAAACCTGGTTCAAGGCTCCCGAGAGCACCACAGCACTAACAGGTTATACTTCATACCATGCTTTTCGGCCCCAAAACTCGGACCGAACCACAAAAGGAGGGGGAGTATCCATATTTATCAAAGATACCCACACCTCCAGGTTAGTGGCACTGCTCGAAGGATTGGAGACCATCCATGTGCAACTAACAGTGGGCAAAACTGCTTTTCAGTTTGTAGCCTGCTACAGACCACCCTCCCAAATACAGGAACCCCACTCGTCTTTCCTGAGAACACTGGAGAATATGAAGGTCTCTCCGAACACCATTATATTGGGTGACTTCAACTACCCAAACATTGATTGGGAAAACTACTCAAGCCCAAACACCCTCGCCCAACGGTTCCTAGAATTTATAAATTCAAATGCTATGGAACAACTGGTCACCACTCCCACAAGAGGGGAAAACATATTGGATCTGGTCATCACCAACATGGGGTCTCTATGTTCCACACCAGAGGTATAACCCTTATTGGTAAGATCAGACCATAAATTAATCTCACTGAACATCCATATTCCGTCCCCACCCCCAGCCAAGGAAACCACTGTGAAGAACTTCTAAAAAGCAAACTTTACACTTCTCAAAACCGCGGTGAAATCCTTCAAAGCTCCCAGGCCAGTGGAAAATACGGCCCAAAATGCAGAATCCTTTACAAAAGCATTCTATGGACACCTACAGGAATGCATGGAGCATGCTATCCCAAATAAAACCAAGACTCACTCCTCCAAAGGCAGGAGACCTGTCTGGTGGACCCCAGCCATAAATAAGCTATACAACAGAAGGAGAAAGCTACTACATGATAGAGCAAAATACCATAAAGGGAAGGCGTCTCTGATCAGTACTAGCAAGAAACTACGATCCCTCATAAAATCATCTAAGGCCGCTTCGAAAGAAAAATTGCACAAGACACTAAAGATAATCACAAGGCCTTCTTTAGTTATGTCAGGAACCTGGGAGGCAACTCCCAGATATGCTCTGAGTTAGTGCAAAATGACAAAAAATACACTGAACCCACAGACATTGCCAACATCCTGGCAGAAAGTTTCAGTGCAAACTCCCCCGCTTTCCCCCCCAAAAGAACAAATGTCTATCCCAACAGAGTGTAGCCTTCCTGAGATCACAGATGCACAGGTGAGAGCTGCCATCTCCAAAGCAAAAAACACAGCATCAATGGGACCAGACGATGTCCCGGGCTGTGTCCTACACGAGCTCCAAGAAGAACTAAACCCTCATATAAAGTCACTGTTCAATCTCAGCCTTACTGCAGGATATGTACCCAAGGAGTGGCGTACAGCAACAGTGGTCCCACTCCACAAAGGTGGTGCCACAACAGACCCCAGAAACTATTGCCCTATAAGCTTGACTAGCCTGGTCTGCAAAGCTATGGAGCGTATCATCATGGAACTCATAAACAAAGACATTGGGATCCTCCAGACACTGGATCCTACCCAATTTGGCTTTGTTAAGGGCAGATCTTGCCTCTTGAACCTGGTCGACTTCTTTGAAACAGTTACCAAAGCCATAGATGAAGGGAGGTAGTCCATACAGCCTACCTGGACCTTGCAAAAGCCTTCGACACAATACCCCACTTGGGCATCATAAATAAGCTCACCAGCTTAAATATCAACCCCTATGTCACAAGATGGGTTGCAAACTGGCTCAGGGATAGAACCCACATGGTCAGAATAGAAGGTGCCATGTCAGACTCTAAACCAGTTACAAGTGGCATCCCACAAGGCTCAGTCCTGGGACCTCTCTTGTTCGGTATATATTTCTCCGAGGTACAGGCTAACACGGGTGGACTATGGCTGACCAAGTTCACAGATGACTGCAAACTGGGTGCCATAATTGACTCTCCGGCTGACACAAGCATCCTCCAAAAGGGTCTCACAGAGACAGATAACTGGTGCCAGAGTCATGGCCTAAAGCTAAATGCCAAAAAGTGCATAGTTATCCCCTTTGGGAAAAACAAAGTGCCCACAAATTATCACATAGGTGGTAATCCATTAAGTACGGAAGAAGTAATTAGGGACTTGGGGACCCAAGTAGATAGCAGTCTCTCCTTTGACAATCACGTTGCCAAAGTGGTTAGAAAGACCTTCTATATAGCCCACCTTATCACAAAAGGGTTCACATCTAGATCAAGAGAAGTCATTGTGCCCCTCTACTCATCACTTATCAGGCCCATAATTGAATACAATGCCCCATTTGGGATGTACCTTACCCGACACCTGCAGCAACTGGAAAGACCCCAAAAGTATTTCACCAAGAGGATCAAGGAACTCAAACAGATGCCCTATGCATTTCGACTAAAGAAACTCCAGCTCTACTCAGTTGCGTACCGCCTACACAGAGGCAATCTGAGTCTGACGTATAAAGCCATGTCCAACCCAGAATTAATGGACATGCTTCACCTCAGGAAATCCAAATCCCTTAGAGCTACACGCTCCAGGGACTTGAACGTCAGCACAGAAATAAATAGGACATGCTGGAGGGACAGATTCATATCCCAGAGGCTCCCCTCACTCTGGAACAAAATCCCAAGCCATGTTAGGCAGAGCCCCTCACTGACCCTCTTCAAGAGAAATCTTAACGAGTGGATGGGAGATTGTAAGTTTACCCCTGGGATCTCTTCTGTGTCCTTGCTTGACAGAAGTACAGTAAACTAACCTTAAAAGGGCCACCTTCTGTGACCTACTATACAGAGCCACAGTCAACTAATCTAAAAGGGTGGTGAAAGCCAAACACACTCTGGCTAGGCTTATAAATGCCCTAGGGCAGATAGCCTAGTATCAACCTATGAACCTAATAGCAAGAATGGGACAAAGGAGGCAGTTGCCCAGGGTGCAGTGTGTTAGAGGGTGTGTTCAAGAAGTGCATAAGTACATTTCCTTAAATATTATTTAGTACAAGCATTTTTTTTTGCTTGAAGAGCTGAGGGGGCATGGGTCTGCTCTAGGAGGCTGATTTGTACAATTTTTTTTTTGCTCTTCACTTAAGAGCACAGGGGTGGGCCACTAGATTGGGAACAGGCACCAGGCACTTGATGAGCCAGCTATGACTGGTTCAAATGGAGCAATCATAACTCCTGTAATATGTCCTTGGCTTTCATAACAACTTTTAGTGTAGACTAAGGGGAAATCAGGATGTGTATTTGCAAGAACTGGCCTATACTTAGCCATCTTGGATTATCCAAAGAATTGGGACAAGTACCTAAGCTTGTGGCAAAGAAAGGGTTAAGTGTGAAAAATATATTTGTTGTTTGAGTAGATACACTCCTTCAGTGGTTTGTTTATTTTAATCACCTCTGAGTACATTTCATTAATTTTTCCTTTAAATTACTGGAAGCCATCTCTTGTACCAAAGCTGAAGCTTGCTGAACAGCTGCAGGATTCTTCCCAGCCAATGTTTTCTCTTCACCTTTTCTGTTTCATTTTCTTTTAGGTTCTCTAAATTTCTTCTTTGCTGGCACCCAGGCAGTGTACTTACCACAGATGTTAGTTTTAAAACACATTTTATAGACACCATTGCATTCAACCCTGGCATTTGCATTGCATTGGTTCTCAATTGCCAGCACAGTTCACGGAATTCCAACCCCTCCCCCCATGATTTGTAGTCATCAATTACAAAAAACAGAAACTTGTGGCCTGGATGTTCACTCACATGTTTAGCCAGGGCATTATAAATATTAGATCTAGAAATAAAATAGATATGTTAACATAGTCTGAACTTGAGCACTTCAAAGTTTTTCTCATATAAAAACTCGGACATGATTGACACAAGGCAGCATATGCAATACTTTTAGTTTTACAATTACATCTAGCTTTAAGTTGAATAGTTGCAGTCCTGATCTGAACATACTCCCCTTCCAATATGTATTTACAACAGTGACAATTACCACATTTGTATATAGCCCACTTTATATCAGACCCTATTTGTTTTGCACCCAACCTTTCCAACGTGTTTTTTTCCACTTAACCCTTTCTTTGCTACAAACTTATGTATGTGTCCCAGTTATTTGGACAATCTAGGATGATTAAGTATAGACCAATTCTTGAAAATACACTTCCTTAATTCCCCATAGTCAACACTAAAAGTTGTTATGAAAACTGAGGACATATTACAGGAGTTATGATTGATATTCCCTATATTTATATTAGTGGCTCCTGACATGTCAGTCCCCAAAAGTGGTCTATAAAAACAGAATCTCTTTCAGTTACTACCTCACTAATAATGGTATCAATTAAATACTCTGGATACCCTCTTTTCAGAAACATATTTTTTAAATTAGTACACTCATTCAAAAAATCGACTTCTGATACCATCTTGGCTGTCCTTCCTAGCTGTCCTTTAATCACTACTTTTTTCTGAGTGAAGGAATGGCAACTACTAAAGTGCAGAAAGGAGTTAGAATCGGTAGATTTTCGAAAAATCCAGAATTTAAACTTCTGGTGGTTGATGTCTTTCCTCAAATCAATATCTAAATAGTGCAAAACTTCCCTTGATGAAAAATGAGCAAACTTTAAAAAAGTGGGTAAAGTTGGAGGTTGTTGATGTAATTAATAAATTCAAAAATGTTATCAGTTTGAGCTGTCCAGAAGATACATACATACATATATATATATATATATATATATATATATATATACACATACACACACACACACACACACATATATATATATATATATACAAAATATATATATGTATATATCTATATATATATATATCTATATATATATATATATAAAATATATGCATCTATATCTAATATATATATACATACACACACACACACGCGCACACACACACACACACACACACACACACACACACACACACACACACACACACACACACATTTTTTTTTTTAATTTTATTTTACATTTGTTTACCAAGAAAGTCAGAATGGGCAAGCTGACCTTTTTCAGTGGA